>NW_004798064.1:209624-213658 GCF_000002075.1 Aplysia californica | reverse complement strand
AGGCTGGCCCATTCAGCCTCATACCCCTGTACTAGTAAGAACAAATCTGTTTAATTTCTCCTTCAGGGAATAGAAGAACAAGTGATCATGAAATTTTAATGATTTTAGTAAGTTTCTTTGACAACTTTTTTCATTTAGGAACAAACCAGTTTCATTAAAAAATATAAACCAATGTACAAAAGTTTTTTTTAATGCACTAAATGGAGGTAGCCAACCCGGTACCGGTACTAATACTGAGGGTAATTTACTATTTACAAAATAAAAGTTTCATTCAAATATCTGGATTCTAGATACATGTATAATGTTTCACATGATCCTCCGTGGGGGCAAGCTGGAAAGTAATAAACGGGGAATATAGAATAAGGAGGTGTTCAAAAACACTGAAAATTAATAAGCAGGGGGGGGGCGCTTATTCGATTCATTAGAGTAGAGTAGAAGAGATATATAAAATCCCTTGACAGAGTCTCCGACTCTTTGTTCGAATCAGACCATCATAAGGCAGAGTGGAGATTCTCATGCTGTCTGTAATCACTTGTAGCTGTAGCTTTAGACCTCAGGTGCTACAGATTCTCGTAAAGGCCCTCAAACTTCTGTGTGACCTGCATTTTTTGTGTAGCAGTTAGGTTCTTAGCCATTTCATGCAAAAGACGTGAGCTGGATTTCCAAGTGTGGAGATTTTTATTGAGTATCTCGGTCTTTCTTCTGGGATGTTGTGTACCTCTCAGCCCAGGTCGGCTCTGTCAGGCTGTGTTGAAGCAGCCCACCTGCTAAATTATCTAAATTATATATATAAGTCCTACTGGACTTTTACGCAGTACTATAGTGATACCGAATATTCCAGTTCAGTGATCACTGAAAAGATTTTACAAAATTATCAACTCGAGTAAATTTTTAAAAATGTATTTTGTTGAGGCCTTTATGCAGCCCTTTTGTGATTTTCTCATCCTGATTCTTGCAGATTCGATATTTTACTTTTTATCCATGTACAATTTTGTCAATATGTTCTTGTTTATTTAGTATACATGAAAAATAGAAGGCAAATGAGGCCAGGGGTAAACCTAAAGCAACTCACTCTGAAAACATAAACGGATGGGTGGTGGAGAAGAACAGAATGATAATATAATGTAGGTTTTTTGAGAGCATATGAGCAAAGGAATGAATGAAGAACCATGATCACTGACGTCGTTCAAATCTGGCACTGTATGATGATGATAATTCAAGGAAGAAAATATTACTTTTGAAACAAGACAGTGACACGACTGTGTGGGTTTTTTTCCGGCTGGTTTAGGTTGCTTTATTGTGGTTGGAACAAGGAGAGGTCTGATGGTTTGTGGTTCGTTTCTATCTGCGTTTCGTCTCTTCTATGTCAAAATCCATTGCTTTTTTTCTTTTAAAAAACAAATCTTTAAGAAATTTCATCCTTTACAAGTCCCATAGTAGTCTTTTACACTTGTGTCATACAGATGAAATATGTCTTGGAATATTCGCTAATTTATTACTTGTATCTACAAGTTCTACTTTTCTCCTTTTCTTTTTCGTCTGTTTCTTTTGTATGTGAAAGGTTCAGAGTTCATGTATTGAGCAAAGATTTATGTGACATTTGTGATTATGATGAAATAAAAAAATCAAAGATAATGCATGAATATGTTTTGTTAGGGTTTTCTTGTGTGTTATACTACTTACCTACCTACCTGTCTCTCTGTCTCTTTCTCACTCATATTAAAAAATTTCACTCTCCATCTAAGGGTAGTTGGCGGGTACTCTCGTTTGTTTTGCTCTTTCTTTCCTATAAAAAAATCTATCGTTTCTTTTTGTTTGTTTGTTTTTGTAAGTGTTTTTACGGCGCTCGCAACTGCATGAGGTCATATGAGCGCGCGGGACACATCTAATGTTTTCAGTTGGTAGGAAATTTTGAACTTTGCCCGGGTGGCGGCCGAAGCCTACTCTTATCGATTTTAGACCACCAAGGGATCTTTAACGTGCGCAACTTGCACACGGGCCCTCCGAGATTTTTCGTCCGAGAAGGCTAGGTGTAGATCTTTCCTACCAGAAGATCAGGGGTGTTGCAGAAAGACAGCAGTAAGGAGGAGCCAAGCAGTAGCAGTAGAAAGGCTGCAGAAAGAGTCAGGAGCCCAGAGGAGGGGGCAAAGGAGGTGAGGGGGTGGGGGCAGAAAGTGGAATTGAAAGCAGACAACAGAACATTGCTAGAAAGCAGGAAAGGAGGTGAAAGGAGACAATTTTAGAGAAGAAAATTCGAACCCGGGACCTTTGAATGAGAGGCCAACACTTTAACCTCTAGGCCACGAGAGCCCCCCTATCGTTTCTATCTCCCCTCTTTCTTTTTTATGTTTGTTACTCTCTTGTAACACCTCTAATCTTCGGCACTTATATGACCTCATTGTGTTGCAAGTGCCGTAGAACTCTAACTAAAACTAAAAACTAACTCTCAATCTTACTATCTCGCTCACTTCTTTTTACTCAAGCAAAATGGTTGTGGTTAGGTGTATGTGTGTATATGTGTGATATGTGTGTGTGTGTGTTTTGGAGTATATACCTGTGTGTGTTTGTGTGTGGGTGGGAGTGTGGGTGTTTCCAACAACTTTACTTATTTTATCTTTCCTGTAATACCAATCAGGGCGTCGAGGTGAGAAAGAGCTTTTGGTCCCTGGTAAGCTGGTTGACCTGGCTGGATGGGATGTTGTTGTGTTTTCAGGGTATCCTTCACACCCTCGATCCAGGTGTTCCCTGGGCTTTCTCCTACCTTGTGCTTGTACAATTTGTCAGTCTTTCAGAGACTACACAGTTTGTACGCGACATCGGCAGACTGTCTAGCTGCTGTCATCGAGAACGAAGAAGAAGAAGAAGAAGAAAGTACAATTTGTACACTGACTTTCTTTTGCTGTGTGGGTGGTTTGCGGGTGCACTGGTGTGGTCTTCATGGCCGTCTAGGGTCTGCTCCTTTTTTCCTGACAAACATCTATCGTCCGTATCTCTCCTCCTTCTTTTTTGTGTTTGTTACTCTCTTGTAATTTGTAACACCTCTAATCTTCGGCACGTATATGACCTTATTGTGTTGCAAGTGCCGTAAAACTGTTACTAAAACTAATTCTTTTGCCGTACGCTTTACTGGGAAGCTGGTAAGGTGCCGTCCGTGTCTGATGTCAAAAACACCTGATTGTTTGACTCTGAATGTAGAGGTGGACAGGTGTTCTCCCAATTTCTCCGATACTGGTGTTTCTGATCAGGATAATGTCCCGTCTGGTTTTGTTGACGGCCCACAAGATCATAAGACATTCATCTCATAAGTGGGTATCTTACGTTCCAGACTTTGGGTCAAGGTCCATGTCGCATTGGTAGGTCAAGGTGGAGATACAGATAGAGTCAATGAGCTTGGCTTTGCTCGTCCAACAAGAACAACAACAACAACAGCAACAACAGGTACAACTAATTATACAACTGCAGAAGCAGACAACAACAACAACAACAACACCAGCAACAAAAGGAACAGAGACAAAAATTGCAGCACAACAACTTGACAGGAAGAAAAAAGGCAACAACTTTCAGTGTCATCATTGTTGTTCCTATTGTATCGGTAGCTGATGGGTTGGTTGTTATAATAAAATTATTAATTTAATTACTGTAATGTGACATCCGCAGGGAATAGTTATATCCGAGGGGAAACAGCCAATAATAAAACCATTAAAGATAATGGATGGATGACTTCCCTTAGTGAATTTATTTTTTTTTAAAATAATTATTTATTTGTTTATTTATCTTTTTAAACATTTAACATTTTTTATGTAGTTAATTTATTTATTGTATTTCGTTAATTTAAAAAAATTGGGGGAGGGGGAGGTGCAAGCTACTGTTTTGATGCTAACACTTTAACACTTTAGCTGTCCTTTAATGGCATTTGTCTTACTTTCCTTCTTACATCCTTGCTTCCTTTTTTTCATAATTTTCTTATCTACACATATTGACTCACTCACTCACTCACTCACTCACTCACTCACTCACTCACTCACTCACTCACT
>NW_004798064.1:205989-208052 GCF_000002075.1 Aplysia californica | reverse complement strand
TCTGTGTGTGTGTGTGCGTGTGTATGTGTGTGTGTGCGTGTGTATGTGTGTGTGTGTGTGTGTAAGTGTCTGTGAGTGTGCGTGTGTGTGTAAGTGTCTGTGTGTGTATGTGTGCGTGTGTATGTGTGTGTGTGTGTGTAAGTGTCTGTGTGTGTGTGTGTGTGTAAGTGTCTGTGTGTGTGTGTGTGTGAGTGTCTGTGTGTGTGCGTGTGTGTGTAAGTGTCTGTGTGTGTGCGTGTAAGTGTCTGTGTGTGTGCGTGTGCGTGTAAGTGTCTGTGTGTGTGTGTGTGTGTGCGTGTGTATGTGTGTGCGTGTGTGTGTAAGTGTGTGTGTGTGTGTGTGTGTGTGTGTAAGTGTCTGTGTGTGTGTGTGTGTGTCTAAGTGTCTGTGTGTGTGTGTGTGTGTGTGTGTGTAAGTGTCTGTGTGTACGAGGCACTATGCTTTGACCCTGTAGAGCAGGGGAAAACAAGATGGAGAGACAGACACCACAAAAGAAGACGAAAGGAGAAGGACCTTCCAGAGACACCCTCCAACCACCCACACTTGAAGACAAAAGGACCTACCAGTGACACCCTCAAACCACCCACACTTGTAGTCTGAAGGAAAGGCAAAATTTGGTTACAAATGTCAATACACTTACAGCAATCTTCTCAGAATGCTGCACAAGTAACAGTGAATATCATTAAAAAAGTAACAGCAATGTGCTCAGAATGTTACCCAGGTAACAGTAAATAGAAAAAAGTAACAGCAATGTGCTCAGAATGTTACCCAGGTAACAGTAAATACAAAAAAGTAACAGCAATGTGCCCAGAACCTATATAAGTAACATTAGACGTGATATAAAAGTAACAGGAACAATTCTTCTAGCCACATCGGAGCGACAAATCGAACGAAACCTTTCAGATGTCGAAATGTGTGCTCAGGTAAACATCACAGAGAGTTAATGTATGCGCCAACTTGGACTACTTTGTTGGGGTTTTTTTGTTGTTCGCAACTGCATAAGGTCATATGAGCGCGCGGGACACACCTACTATTTTCAGTTGGTAGGAAATTTTGAATTTTGCCCGGGTGGCGGCCGAAGCCTACTCTTATCGATTTTAGACCACCGAGGGATCTTTAACGTGCGCAACTTGCACACGGGCCCTCCGATATTTTTCGCCCTTGTCCGAGAAGGCTAGGTGTAGATCTTTCCTACCAGAAGATCAGGGGTGTGGCAGAAAGACAGCAGTAAGGAGGAGCCAAGGAGTAGCAGTAGAAAGGCTGCAGAAAGAGTCAGGAGCCCAGAGGAGGGGGCAAAGGAGGTGAGGGGGTGGGGGCAGAAAGTGGAAATGAAAGCAGACAACAGAACATTGCTAGAGAGCAGGAAAGGAGGTGAAAGGAGACAATATTAGAGAAGAAAATTTTTCGGTCGCTACCCGGATTCGAACCCGGGACCTTTGAATGAGAGGCCAACACCTTAACCTCTAGGCCACGAGGGCCCCTGACTACTTTGTGAAAAAAATTGAAATGGTATAGGTTTAACGCCTCTATCAACACTATTAGGTTATTTAAGGGGCGGGACCTCCTAGTTTAACGTCCGTCTCCGAAAGGACCGAGCCAAATGGGAAATCCTTGTAAAGTGCCTTTCCCAAGGATACAACGTTGGACCGAGCTGAGGCTCGAACCCCCGAACCCGCAATCTCACGATTACGAGTCCGGTAGCCTAACTACTAGGCTACCGACGCCATGATTACTTTGTACAAAGAACATCGTTAACCCATCAAAACCAATCATATTTCTCTGTAACTTTATCAAAGGGCTGATACAAGCGCGGGCGAGGCACTGCATGGGTTAAAGTAGAATTGGTCATAAATTGTATGACTGATATATGGTCGCTTGGAAGGACAAGCGGGCTAACCCAGATTTCGGGGGTTTCCAGAAATCTTGATCTACACCAAAAGTGGGCATTGCCCTACCTATAGGAGAAGTTTGGTTTCATTGGTGTGTACATTATTCATTTGGTTATAGAGAAAACTCTCCTTGTCTTTTAAAGAAACTGAACAAGGGGCAAAAACTTTACCTTT
>NW_004798064.1:203646-205722 GCF_000002075.1 Aplysia californica | reverse complement strand
GCAGACAGACCCGGGCTGAGAGGGATACAACATCCCAGCAGACAGACCCGGGCTGAGAGGGATACAACATCCCAGCAGACAGACCCGGGCTGAGAGGGATACAACATCCCAGCAGACAGACATGGGCTGAGAGGGATACAACATCCCAGCAAAAAGATAAAACTTCTCTCCACTCGGGAATTGAACTTGGGTCTTCTGCGTACGACAGCGTAGTGCCTAGCCGCTACACTACAGACGCCAGTTCATTTGATCAGAACCCAGGTTAAGATGCTAAGTAGGGCATAGGTTTTACAGCATTTTCTGACACTGTAAGGTTGTGTAAGATACAGCTTCGATTTTACATCACTTTTGACACTGTCAGGTCGTGTAAGACACAAGACCTCTGACTCTAACGTCCACCCACCACCCGCCCTTACTGAGCAGCTGGACAGACCGCCTTAACCTCTCCCCAACACAATTCAGGCTCAACAACACCACATCCGGGAATCGAACCCCGGTCATCCATACTGTACCTCAGTCCGTCATGACAGCAACTCATTCCCCGACGTGACAAAACTCTATTTTTAACCACAGCCCAAAGCCGGCATGCTAGTTTAGTTTTAGCGAGTGTTTTACGGCACTTGCAACACAATAAGGTCATATAAGTGTCGAAGAATAGATTATGCGTTACAAGAGAGTAACATACACAAAAAAAGGAGGAGCCATAAGGACGATAGATGTTTGATAGGAAAGAAGGAGTAAACCACACAAGATCACCTGCCAACCACCCTCGAGTCCATAATGACAGCAACTCATTCACTGACGCGACAAAAGTCTATTTTTAACCTCAGCCCAAAGCCGGCATGCATGGTCAAGATATATAACGTATGTGATCAAAACGTGCTCATGCTTCATCAAAATGTATACACACTTGATAAAAATGTGTACACGCGTTATTAAAATGTGTTCATGCGCAATAAAAAGAAGTACACACATAATAGAAACGTGTACACATGCAATCCAAATGTGTACAAATGTAATCTAAATGTGTTCATGCGTTATCAAAATGTGTACACACTTGATAAAAATGTGTACACACGTAATCAAAATGTGTACACGCTTGATAAAAATGCGTACACACGTAATCAAAATGTGTACACGCTGGATAAAAATGCGTACACACGTAATCAAAATATGTTTCAAGCAAAATCAAAATGTGTACACACATACCATAAACGTAAACACACGTAATGAAAATGTGCACATAATATTAAAAATAACAATAATATGTTATCAAAATGTGTACCCAGGCAATCACAATATATGCGTGTTACCAAAATGTCCCAAAATGTGTACACACGTAAACAACACAACACACCAACACAAGCAGTTAGTACCAGACAGCTTCAAGCGGTTAACTATTAGCAGTGGGAAAACAACAAACGAACACACGATACAAACAACGTCTAGTGAAAGCGGCAAAAATTAGTAAAAAGTTGTTTTGTTTTTTTAGAAAGTAGTGTTGGAGAAACAAACGCTACAAAAAGTCTTGTGAAAGCCGCAAGTTAGTAAAAAGTTGTTTTGGTTTTTTTAGAAAGTAATGTTGGAGAAACAAACGCCAAAAAAAAACGTCTAGTGAAAGCCACAAAAAATTAGTAAAAAGTTGGGGGTTTTCGTAGAAAGTAGTGTTGGGAACGTGTCACTGCTGGAAACTAGAGGCAAGGCAGCAGATTGCATTACTGTGTCAGTGGGTGTACCCCTGTGGTACGGTGACCCCTGTGGTACGGTGACCCCTGTGGTGCGGTGACCCCTGTGGTACGGTGACCCCTGTGGTACAGTGACCCCTGTGGTGCGGTGACCCCTGTGGTACGGTGACCCCTGTGGTACAGTGACCCCTGTGGTGCGGTGACCCCTGTGGTACGGTGACCCCTGTGGTACAGTGACCCTGTGGTACAGTGACCCCTGTGGTACAGTGACCCCTGTGGTACAGTGACCCCTGTGGTATAGTGACCCCTGTGGTATAGTGACCCCTGTGGTATAGTGACCCCTGTGGTAGTTCTAGTCTAGTTATAGTGACCGCAGACACATGGCGATGGG
>NW_004798064.1:190623-192087 GCF_000002075.1 Aplysia californica | reverse complement strand
GGAGGAGGATAGTGTGGAGGAAGATGAGGAGGAGGAGGAGGAGAAGGAGGTGGTAGGAGATGGAGGAGGAGGAGGAGGAGGAGGAGGAGGAGGAGGAGGAAGAGGGGGAGGAGGAGGAGGGGCAGATACAATATTGATAATAAAACCAATGAAGAAAAACAAATAAAAATTCAATCCATAACGTTGCCCAGCCCGTCGCTGTGTCAGGTGCTCCTCTGTCACACACAGGAGATGTGTGAGTTCGATTCCCGGCTGGGGCGATTCTTCTTCTTTTTTTTTTTTATCTAACAACTCAGTGTATCTCTCTTAGCCTTGGCTGTCCCTTCATAAAAGGCAGGATCGAGGTAGCCACATTCTAAATGACCTAAATTATATCGATGGGGCCATAAAAATTTACAGCTACGTTATATTATGTCTTGAATGTTGAACAAGTCAACGCAAAGCAATAAATAAATGCAGCAAGTAAATGGATAAATAAATGAATAAATAAATAAATACATAAATAAATAAATAAATAAATAAATAAATAAATAAATAAATAAATAAATAAATAAAACCCTGGGGTAAACTTGTAACCAAGGTGACGGCATAGACCTTTCAGAAAGGCTAAGGGTTTTTAAAACTGGGTTATATCATGTTCTGATTTAATATCTTTTCTCGTTAGATTTATTTTAATCTGCCCAGTCTTTGTTCTATAGTAAAATCTGACTCAGTGACCTACATTCGATAATTTATAGATCGTTTTATTTATATCTTTATTAACTTGATCATTCTGGGTCAACCTACAACATATTTAGGCAGTCCCGGTTTTGTTGTTTTTTATTGTGTGTTTTTTGGGGGGGTTGGTGTATTTTGTTTGTGTGTTTTGTTTGTGTATGTGTGTGTGTGTGGTGTGTGTGTGTGTGTGTGTGTGTGTGTGTTTGTGTGTGTATGTGTGTTTGTGTGTGTGCATGTATGTATGTATATATAGACCTGCATGTACTTTTGTAAGACATTTTTGCGAGTCAGCTGTTACCAAAACCATTTAGGTCGTCATGGTGTGTTTTTTCTGTTTTATGTGTGTATGTTGGGAGATTGGTTGTGTGTGGGGGGGGGGGGGGGCGAGAAAGTGTCAACTTCAAATTATAGTTCTCGCACCTAGGCTAAAGTACATCATGTGTCGTTCAGTCAGGTAGAAAAATCATCCGACCTATTCTATATCCATGACTGTGACGGCAGCCGAGCTGTGAACTTCAAAGATTTCCATTTGTGTGTCGCTTTGTCTCTCATGTGTTGGGAGATAGATATACAAGACTGTGGTCGAGTGGGAGTAAACTCTCTCTCTCTCTCTCCCTCCCTCTCTCTCTCTCTCACACACACACACACACACACACACACACACACACACACACACACACACAATACTTACTCGCGAACAAAGACACCCCCACACTATACACACATAACCCACACACACACACTCAA
>NW_004798064.1:188743-190211 GCF_000002075.1 Aplysia californica | reverse complement strand
ACACACACACACACACACACACACACACACACACTGGGCAATATCGCCCACAAGTTGATGATTTGATAATTTGGTGGACTGGGAAAGGGTTGTCCGGGTATTGACAGGTATTATAATGATAATGATACATATACGCCCAGCTCAGATGTACAACTTGAAGGCCAATAATATGTGAGGTGGCGTGGTGGAAACAGACTCTTGTCAATTTGTGGGCATGTAGAGTTATTGGTATCATATTAAAGCTTGTTCACTTATCTTTATTTGGGGGAAAATATCCATTTATATTGAATACAAGTTGAGTTATTTGCGAATGAAGGGGGTGGGGGTCACCTGTTTTCAGAGGTAAGATTAGTGAGAAAATGGCCGCCAAAGATTAGTTATTTCCTTAGTTTGAGAGTCCGAGGTAACTGAAAACTTACATTTTTTTGCACCTTTCATCAACGTTTTTCAGAAAAATCCATACAGAAATGATTTTTTTAATGGGCATGAAAGGTGTTGAGCCAAAAAACAAAAATTTGAAAAAAAATTCACAAACCTGTTGAAAAATGCAAGTTTCTTCACTTTGATTATTTTGACGAGAGCCGGATTCCACCACGCTGCCTCACATATAGAATCGCTTTTAAGCAGAAATGGACTTTCCTGAAAAATTCTGTTTTGAGAAATTCGAAGGTAAAGTTTTTGCCCCTTGTTCAGTTTCTTTAACCATACGTCGTGTTTTACTATCGTATCCATATGACGTGGGGAACTCTGAGCCACCACTTTCCGAAGAGGAAATTTACTCGTTAATCCTAGCAGTACGCTTTGCATAGCAGTCTGTCAAAATAATGTTTTGAGAAATACTGAAAGTTTCAAAGAAATCTTCCCGCTAGAAGTATCCTAAAATGTGAGGAATACAACCCTGGGAGTACAAAATGACCCCAGGGCGTACGGATAGGGTTAAAAGACGAGGAGTGTTTTCTCTGTAACCAAACAAATATACACATCAATGAAACAAAACTTCTAAACGTAGGTAGGGCAATGCCCACTTTTGGTGTAGGTCAAGATTTGTGGAAACCCCCGAAATGTGGGTTAGCCCGTTTGTTCTGAAAACGACCATAGTTGGTTCGGAAGTTGGAAAATGTTCGTCTCACACAGGTGGCAAAAGTGGGTGCTGGCTTAAAAATGTTGACACGCATTGGTCTATTTTATCACAATAGTCATATTACTTATGTTCGGGGTACGTGGCAGGCGGGTGTTGGGGGTGTGTGGGGGAGAGTTATACGTCAGTATTTAGTGGCGTCGGTGGCCTAGTGGTTAGGCTCTCGGACTCGCAACCGTAAGGTCGTGGGTTCGAATCCCGTCAAGGGCCCGACGTTGTGTCCTTGGGAAAGACACTTTACACGAATTTTCCTCACTTCACCCAGGTGGGAATGGGTACCCGGCTATAGACAGCGAAAGATCTTGTCAGTTTGTTAGTGCTTGAGCGCTT
>NW_004798064.1:186946-188046 GCF_000002075.1 Aplysia californica | reverse complement strand
TATATATATGTGTGTGTTTGTGTGTGTGTGTATATATTTATATATGTTTATATGTGTGTGTGTGTGTGGGATCCACAATTCTTTCAAATAAGGCGGTACTTGGGATACAAATTAGAATTATATATTACTGCACAAAAGTTCGTGGAGATTTCAGTTTTTGAAGTTAAAACTTTAAAAAAAAATTGAAGAAAGAAAGAAAAGAAAGGAAAGGAAAGGAAAGGAAATAAAGAAAAAGAGTCAGATCCAGCTCGACAAAAGGAGAATTTCCTTAAACTCACCACCACCATCATCCCCATATCCAACACCTGTTTCACTTCTTCACTTTATAGCTTCATCTCATGCGAATGGCAGATGTCTACATTATCACTACATGATAAGCTTAGGGCAAGCTTCATTGACATACAATGTATATATGCGGGTAGGTTAACATAGCGGTGAGGTATCGAGGTGAAATCAGGCGCTCGTCAAGATAATAACGAAAGCAAAGAAATCGACATTTTTTTCTGCCCATTTGGCAACTATTGTTGAATTTATGTTGATTTTTTTTTTTTTCTTCTTGGCTCAACACACTTATTTCTCATTTATAATAAACTCATTTCTGTGACGATTTGGCTTTTAAAAATGTGATTAAAGGTTTTAAACTATGTAAATTAAAATTAATTCCAGTTTCCAAGGACTCTCGAGCTATGAAAGTTTCCAAACTTTGGCGGACATTTTCCCACCAATTTTACCTCTGAAACCAGACGACCCCTACCTCCTTTAAGTGCAAATATCTAGACTTCTATTCAAGATAGATGGCTGAAGTTTTTGGTTGTTTTTTGGGTTTTTTACCTCAAGCAAGCGAAATAACAAGCTTTAATATAGCACCTACATCTAAACATGCCCAAAAATTGACGAGCGCCTGATTTCACCGCGTCGTGACATAGCCAGGTCTGTGTAGCCATAAGGGCGTTAAGGGACAGATGTTGGACTGTGGGTCGGTCAGTCGTGATTACATTCTCGTAAATGATCAGGATGTGGGGTTTCAATTTCAATGTGCTTGTGTTTAGGTGCGTGTGTGTGTGTGTGTATGTGTGTGTGTGTGTGTGTGTGTGTCTTTG
>NW_004798064.1:178078-183228 GCF_000002075.1 Aplysia californica | reverse complement strand
GGCACGATGAA
The DNA here is from genome assembly GCF_000002075.1 of Aplysia californica. Taxonomy (NCBI): domain Eukaryota; kingdom Metazoa; phylum Mollusca; class Gastropoda; order Aplysiida; family Aplysiidae; genus Aplysia; species Aplysia californica. The sequence continues at coordinate 183,217 of NW_004798064.1, read as the reverse complement.
AGGGAGAATGTCAGTGAAGTTGTCATAATGTGTAATAAGTCTCGTTGATCTACACATTGTGGAGAGATGGCCCTTTAATGTATTTTGACAACTTTAAGTGAAGTGTGCGATTTCAAGAACAGCTTAACCCATTATATAGCATTTTGTTTTAGTTTTAGTATTAGATTTAGTAAGAGTCTTACGGCATTTGCAACCCAGTTAGGTCATATAAGTGCTAAAGATCAGGGGTACAACTACAGAATAACGTGCAAAGTAAAGAATGAGGAGGGATAGAACGATAATTATATGTTTGATAAGAGGGAAAAAAGGAGCATACAACACCAGATCACCGGCCAACCATTCACATATTATACCACTTGTGACAGAATGAAACCAACATACTTAACAGTATTTTGTATTTATATAGTGGTATAGTGTATGGCAAATATGGGAGCAGGTGTAAGTGTTCAGTGGTGAAAACACTTATTTTTTAAAAGACACGTAAAAATACACTGGCTTGCTGACTCCACCTAGTTAGTAATCATCATCACAGTTTTAAAGTACTAGATCTGAAACAGATATCGGCGATTATTGTTCCCGATTTTTTTCCCACTCAAATGATCTCAGATAACCTATTTTATCATTATAGATATTTCCTAGTCACCCATTTGTTAAGGTTTTCCAACTAAATTGCTCTGGGTTTCCCCTTCCTCGTTTGCTTTCTCTTTTTCCAATGAGAACAATATTGTTATGATTGAAACCCTTAAGTCGTTCAAGTGTCCAAGAAACTTTCATTTGTCTCTCTTGAAAAGTATTATTAGTGAGCAGCCCACGGGGGCTTCTTTCACCACAACCTCATTTGATTTCTTTTCTTTCCATAACATTCTCGAAATTATTTTCTGAAGAAACCACATTCCTATTGTTTCTATTTTATCTATAATATATTGCTGTTGGAGTAGGGGAGGGGGTTGGTAAGTGATAAACGGCGCTCGCAACAGGATAAAGTCATATAAGAGCGTGGTACACCTTAAACATTTTCATTTTGGTAGGAATTAATTTTGAATTTTGAATTTTGCCCGGGTGGCAGCCGAAGCCTACTCTTATCGAGCACAGAAGTTTCGAGATTTCTTTCCATGTCCTTCAGTCTGTTGTCCCGTCGAGGAGTTGGGAAATTATGGTAAGGAACAAGACTTCTGTGAAGAATACTTCAAGAATACTTCAAGAATACTTCAAGAATACTTCAAGAATACTTCAAGAATGCTTCATTTACGTACGCCTTGATGGTCTGTGCAAGCTTCTTTTGTTTACGAAAAAACACATAAACTGTGCACAGCTTGCGCCTTCTCAGCCCTGTTTTTCTTCTCTTTTTTTTGGAGAGGGGGCGGGGGGGGGGGGGGCAAACAGAACAAAGGACAAGGCAAGGCGTTAGTGTGGCCTCGACGTTTGGTAGACTTATCTTCTTTTTCCCGATGCGCCTTACTCCCTTTTCTCTTTACTTCCTTCCCGTCTCCTTTCTCCATTTTCTAGTTTCTCCTTTGCCAAATTTCTTCCTCTTCTTTTTTTAAACTCCTTTTCCTCCTTTTTTTCATGTTCTAGTTTCTTTCCTTTCTGTATTTTTTCCTTTTCTACGTATTTCCTATTCTCCTACTCTTCTTTCTACGTATTTCCTATTCTCCTACTCTTCTTTCTACGTATTTCCTATTCTCCTACTCTTCTTTCTACGTATTTCCTATTCTCCTACTCTTCTTTCTACGTTTTCCCCTTTTCTCCTTTTCCCCTCCTTTCCTAATCGCTTGTGTCCTTTTTTTCCCTCTCTTTCCATTTTCTCCTGCTCCCTTTTCCCCGTCTTTTTTCCCTTGTCACCCCTCTTTTTTTACTCCTTTTCTCCTTGGCTCGTATTCTCTTTTCTCCTTTCTCAAATTTCTTTTTTTTTTTCTTGCCTCAACTCTCCCTCTATCCCTATAACTCCCTATTCCTCTTTCTTCCTTGTCTTTCTACAACCCTGTCCCATACCTCCCTTGTTCCTTTTCTCCCTTTTCTCCCTTTTCTCCCCTTTCTCCCTTTTCTCCCTTTTCTCCCTTTTCTCCCTTTTCTCCCTTTTCTCCCTCTACTCCCTTGTCCCCCATCTCCGTCCCGGCTCACCTGTGACGATGACACGGCCCAGTTTCTTCTACAACACGTCTATACAGCCGATAGATGTAAGAGTCGGCTCACCGCAACAGCTTTCTGCTCGCGATCTTGGATTAGGATTATAATAACCTTCTGATTGCCAATCTATAAATCTGCACGTGAGTGGATTTTTTCCCTCGAACAATGGTGCTCTTTCATCTCTATGGAACTAGATCTATATAGAAATGAGCTAGAACGTTAGGTCGGCGCACACTGTAGCCTCTAGCCTTCCCTTTGAAGCCTACTTGGCGCGCTAAGCATATCCGGGGTCTCCACTCATTGTGGGGGCCACATTTTGGGCAATAGGACGTCATGCGCCAAAGATGCGTTTAACTTTTATAGAGATTATTTTTTTCCTTTTTTTAGGTGTGGTTAGTTTACGTTCCCCGAACTATAAATTGTGCAGTACATGTATGATATCACAGACTTTACAAAATGATAACAATTATTATTCAGCTACACTTACAGGTTCAGCATAGCTGATGTGGTGCAAGTAAGAACGTTGCCTAAGTTAATATCCCTCTGGGATATCGTCGCCATCGTGATAAGATTGGAAAACTACATAATTTTTTTTTTTGCAATTTTTTGCTCGAAACATATTCTGCAAAGCATCTTTCGTTAACTGGTTTAAAGTGTATACCCAAATAAACTACCAAAAGTAGACCTTTTTAACAATTTTTTAAAAAATCGGATAACTCTATGCCGCCCTTTTAATAAATCGGTTTTTTTTCTTCTCCTAAAAATGTAGCTATCGACGGTGACGACATGGAGCGAGCGATTGTGGCTCAAATTCCCGGTGGGGTATTCCTAGGTTCGAGATGGTTGGGAAGTTTTCAGGACTCTTTACCCAGTTGGTTAATTCCTACTGAAGACTGACGTGGAATTCGGTAATTCTGTCCTTAGCTGATCAAGCCCAAAGATGTTATTGTTTGTCGTTCTGTTTGAGTAAAGAGAAGCACTTAATCACAATAACGGTGGTTCAGTGCGGGGAGAAAACAAGACAGGCATGGTCGATAACGGGAAAAGAACAGAAGTAGGACATACAAGTGGCGCCCTCCAACCTCCCGCAATAATTTACTTCCCGTATGTTTCATTTGTCTCAAAGAAGCCACAGATATAAAGAAGCGTTCCATGGAAAATGTGTGTTATTTTAAACTAGAAATTTTGAGATCGAGAATGCCTATTTAAAAAGCTTGTAGACTCATAACTTTATTTCTGTTCAACTTATGGTTTATTGTGATTGTTAACAAATTAGTTGAATGGAAAGTCAAGCATTAGTAATCAACCAACAATTGAACAAAAAAAAGCAGTCATTAAGAGCCTTAACAAACTTAAAATGTTGATACCTCCACGAATTTCAGTTTGTTATTACACATCTCTTTTCCCTTGAACTCTTCAAATAGAAGTATCATTTTTTCAAGAATCGTAGCTTTATGTGGTTAAGCTCGATGATTTTAAAAGTTCACACTCCTGGTCTTTCTGCTTCTGAGGAGTCGCTTCCTTAAGAGGGACACACGAACACGTGAGAACGGACAATGGTGAGATCGTTGTTGTAGGTATCAGAAAAGTCTCTGTGAAGTTCCTGATCCAAGTACTTAATACTTTGACCAAATTTCAATTTCGGTTTATGAGAGTTTTTGTCACAGCTGTCGAGGCTGTTGAAAAAGTCTTCCTTTTGAATAATCGTTTTCTAGCCGGTCGGTGAACTTAACATCAGAAAAAAAATTAAGATAAAAAAAAAAACCCAAAAAAAACCCCCAAACGCCACCTTGACATGTTCGCCAGTGTTAAATATCTTTTGTACTGTTGGTCAGAAGTCTCGAGACATTGCACCTGGCAAGAACATAGATAAAGTCTATATTATGATCTATCGCTGCACCCGTCCCATTCACGCAGCATTCACAAATTATATGTCCAGGAAAATGCAACTTTAAAAAATAAACAGACAAACAAACAACAACAACAACAACAACAACAACAACAAAGCAAAACGAACTCGACCAAACAATGTAATTATAATGTCGTATGACTAAACATCTGCCATACTTACCCCAGTAAGAGCAACCGTCCCCTACCCGGACCCCTTTCCTCCTCCCACACCTTTCCCAAATAAAAATGTAGAACGTTTATATTTATTTTTATGTCGGAGATAAGACCCATTACCCTGTCATTTCGACGTTATGACTAGCTAATACAAAATCAGAACTCTATCCCCACCCCCACAATACTTGATAATAAATTACCCCAGAAAAGAACAACACTTTCTTCAGCCTGGATTTCTTTCTCCGTCACGTCAAGATTAAATCAGATCAAAACATAACAATTCCTGCCATAATATTTCATAACGCCTTAGTCACTACCCCAAAAAAAGAAAGGCATACGCCTTCGATGGTTGCTTGTGTTGATGTCCAGACCAATTAATTTGTACCAAAACATAACAACCCTTTCCACAATATAATTTCATAACGCCATGGATCTATGCCCTACCACATAAAAAAGGAAGATGTTTTCTACAGACGCAATCGTTGCTTACGATGACAGCACATCACAGGATTGTTGGTTTTCTGTGAAGATATTCTTATAGAAGAACAAAAACAGTTGACTTATCTACTATCGCAGATTACTTTCCCTTTGTTATCAGGATAGAGTTAGGAATTATTTTGATGGGCGTGGGGATGAGTGGGGCTTCAGCGATAGATCAAATAGACGCAGCTGTTGATTATTATCAGGTTGTTTGTTTGTTCTGTGTGTGTGGGGGGTTTTTTTTCTCCTTTTTCTTTATGACTGTGTCAAGGAGAGAGAGGCAGAGAGAGTCTGGGAGAGGGGGTTGAGAGATAGAAGGAGGAAGAATGAGAGATGGAAAAAGAAATGGTAAAGGAACTGAGAAAATAGGAAAGAGATGGAGGAGGGAGAGAGAGTATGGGAGAGAGGGAGAGTGAGAGGGAGAGTGGGGGAGAGAGGAAGAGAGAGATAGAGAGAGAGAGAGAGAGA
>NW_004798064.1:173936-177164 GCF_000002075.1 Aplysia californica | reverse complement strand
GTCCGTCCGTCCGACCTCTCTAACACAGCCAGCCCGACTAGCATTATGTACCAGCAGCTGTCACCCTCCCTGTCCGAGAGTGATTTGTCCACGGGAGAGACATAATAATCTATCAACACAACACGATTTCTGCCTCGTTGGGGGTGGGGGAGGGGGGCAGGGAGGGGGTCAGAAACTTAATAATCTAGCAACACAACTCGATATCTGTTTAATTTTTGGGAGGAGGGGGGGTGGGGATGAAGAGGATGGGGAAGAGATGGTGAGGGACATGGGGAATGAGGAATGCAAGGAGGATGAGTAATAGGAGATGGAAGATAAGAGGGATGGGTTGAGATTTGATATTAGTGTTAAACCTTTGATCGGGAGGAGGGGGGGGGCTGGGAGGGGTATGGGTATGAGGGACATAATGATATTATCTTATCAACACAACACGATTTCTGTCTAAAAGGGAAGGGCTGGGGGGAGGATGGTGAACACAGGATGAGGGGGGTGGAGGACGAGGAGGATGGGGAGATGAGAGAAAAATGAAGGATGAGGAGGATTTACTTATTTTTGAAATGTTTTGTTGGTTGGGTTTCTGTTTTTTGCGGGGGGTTTTGTTGTTGTTGTTTTTGTTTTGTTTTGTTTTTGTTTTGTTTTGTTTGTTTTTGTTTTGTTGTTGCTTTTTTTTGGGGGGGGGGGGTGTACAATCACATACTTCAATGGACACGTAGGCCCAAGAAGAACACCATGGAAAAACTATGGTGACACCAGTGCAGATGGTAACTATAATGGGGAACAACTATTAGCTCTCTGTGCAGAGTATGAATTATACATCACAAATACTTTTTACCAGCACTGGCCAAGTCAAACTTAAGTTCATACTGAGACGAATCGTCAATAGAACAAAAGCAACTAATGCAAGATCAATCCCAAACATCCCCTTTGATACAGATCACTGACCAGTGATGATGACGAGTAAAGAGAAAAAAATGACCCATGCGAAAACAGAAAAAGAAACGTCCAGAGAAAATTAATTTATGAAATCTCAATGAAGAGGGCAATGTGCAGAAAGTTGAGGACGAGATTACAAAGAGACAAGAAAACCAAGACACCAGTGTAATGAACGTTGAAGAAACATGGACTCTCTTTAAAAACTTGCTAACAGAAAGACTGATAAAAGTATGTGGAAAGAAGAGAATTGGGAGAGGATACGTTAAAGGAACACCATGGTGGAATGACAACGTTAAAGACGTCATCAAAGAAAAGAAGAAACTTTTTCAGAAATGGATAAAAATCCAAGGACGAAAACTACTACACGCAATACAGACCAGCAAGAATAAACTGCAAAAGAATTGTTAGAGCTTCAAAAATGAATCTTCAACAAAATATGGAGAACACCTAAGCGAACTGTGCCATAAATCACCACGTGACTTCTACAGAAGTGTAAAATCAATGAGGCTCAGAGAAGAACCGTACAACCCAACAGCTAATTAATGACAGAACAGGAAACCCCATTATCGACAGCTCCACAATTAAATCTAGATGGAGGGAATATTTCTCAGAACTCTACAACACTACTCAAAAGCTGACAAACAAAGAATTTCAACCAATTCACCTAGAGAAAGAAGAACCAGCTATCCTACCATCAGAGGTCAGACAAGAAGCCCCAAAAACAGAAGCGCAGGAACTGATGAGCTCACCACGGAGACCATCCTAGCAAGTGGTGAAACTGGAATAACTTGGCTCACAAAAATCTTCCAGAAAGCATGGACAGAAAGAAAAGTTCCCGGCGACTGGCAAAAAGCGGTCATAGTACCAATCTGGAAGAAGGAAGGCAGTAAGAGAGACTGTGGAATGTATAGAGGCATTTCACTGCTAAGCCATGAGGGCAAGATGTTCGCCAAGATATTGGAATGGCGAACAAGACACAAAGTTGAACCATTTCTGAGTGAGACCCAAACGGGATTTAGAAAGAGAAGAGGATGCACCGACGCAATATTTGTCCTACGACAAATGTGCGAAAGGGTAATAGAACACAACAGGGAACTGAAATATAGTATTTATAGACCAGGGGAAAGCGCTCGACAGAGTGAACAGAAACAATCTGTGGAAAGAACTCGAAAACTACACTATAAGAGGCCAACTTCTAGATAACATCCGTACCATTTACGAGAACAGCATAAGTACAGTAAGAACTCACAGAATGGTTCGAGATAACATCCAGAGTAAGTCAAGGTTATGTCCTATCACCACTGCTATTTATCATATATCGATAGAATTACAAAAGAGGCCAACACAGAACCAGACGCCCTTAATGAATTACTCTTCGCTGATGACCAAAGCCTGGCACACAAAGATGAACGAAGTCTCCAACACCACACGCCCAGATTAAACGAAAAATATAACAACTACGACATGAAGATTAACATTAACAAAACAGAGACAAAGAAAGTAAGCAGAAATCCAGGACCACTCAGGATACACATCAACGACAACAGTCTCAGAGAGGTCCAAGAATTTAACTACCTCGGAAGTATATCCACAGATGATGGGCGACCTAACGGCCAAATTGAAACAGGAGTACAAAAGGCCAATAACGTAAGTTACCAGCTAACTCCACTACTGAAACATCCTAACATCCCATTGGAAATAAAACTCAAAATGATCCGCACCATATCCATCCCAACACTCACCTATCAATGCCAAACATGGACCACGAACAAGACATTAGAGCAAACAATTACAACATGTGAAATGCGATGCCTTAGAAAAGCAGTAAACAAGACCAGGCGAGACATAATCAGAAATTCCAACTCCAAAGAATCAAATGGTTCGGACATCTCATGCGATTACCAACGCACCATCCAGCACAACGTGCCTACATTAAAAAAATTCGATGGCAACAAGGCTAGAGGGCGACCGAGAAAGACCTGGATAGATGGAGTCAGGGAAACAATAACCACCCACGGCATCCCCCTGACCCAAGCTCTCCGGCTGGCGACAGAGAGACGTCTCTTTCTTCCCGCGACACCCAAAAGGGTATAAGCGGGGAAAAAAAGTAAAAGTAAAGTAAGTACAGTCGCATATAATTGTTTAACCCTCCCAGTCCGCGAGTGATCAGGAGGAGAGAGACGTAATAGTCTATCAGAACAATACCAAGGTTGCCTAATGAGGATAGGCAAAGTGGGGCGGGGGGGCTGATGGGGGTAGAGGTGAAAAGTGTGTCTGTGTATTAGGAGGGGTGGG
>NW_004798064.1:171277-172760 GCF_000002075.1 Aplysia californica | reverse complement strand
GTGTGTGTGAGGAAGGGGGGTGGGGTGTAAGGGAAAAAAGGGGGTAAAGAGCAGTTTGGGGGAGGGCGGGGAGGACACACACATTATTTTTTTAAGTGTTTATTTTTTAATGGAGGTGTTTCCTACGCCCTCATAGACATAATTTAGATCATTTCGAAGGCAGAACTGCTTCTTCCTGTCAGTGCCAACCCAGGCTGAGAAGGATATAACATCCCAGTAGGAAGACTAAGATCCTCGATAAAAAAAATGTTCTCCCCACTTAAAAATCGAACTCGGGTCCCCTGCGTGCGACAACGGAGCGTCTTAGTTCTAACCGCTACACCACAGACGCCGTTGGAGAGAGAGAGAGAGAGAGAGAGAGAGAGAGAGAGAGAGAGAGAGAGACGTAATCTGTCAACACATTATGATCTGCACTTTACAAACTGCTTACTGATCTCATAAACCACGAGAATCGTAGGGGCGCTGTATGATAGAGAGCATCGTCAGATGCCTCGACTTTTCATGTTTTTTTAGAGCGCCTGAGTTTGCCCTGTCGACTCCTCAAATTTGTCGGTCCACTTCTTTCTTTGCCTTTCTCTCTTCCCCTGCACAGTTTCCTGAAGAACGGTCTTGGATAAGCCACACAATCTTGTTACACGACGATACCAATTCCATTTTCTTCGCTTCACAGTAGACAGCAAGTCTCAATAGTGACTCATGTGCTGTTTCACTCAACTGCACACTTCATCGTTTGTGACGTTGTCATTGTATGAGATGCCAGAGTCGTCTAAAGCATCTCATTTCGGCTGCTTGGATCTTCCTCTGAAGCTCTACCATCAAGTTTCATGATTCACAAGCATACAAAAGGATGGAGATGACGAGGTCATAGAGTATTCTGATTTTGGAATTGACTGAGGTGTTTAATCTTTTCATGTTAGTCTTAGCTTAGTAAGCGCCCCTGCTGTTTGTGCAATTCTTGCATGGACTTCTGGCTTGAATCCTTCTTGGCTGATGATAGCACCAAGATACTTGACGTATTCTACTGTTTCAAGCTGTTGACCATTGACCGTATTTGAGGTTTTAATGGCTTCATCACTATTTCTCAGCATCTTTGTTTTCTCAGCTCTAATTTCCATGTCATATCTGGTTGATGTTTCCTCTAGTCGTTTCAACCAACAGTCTGGCGAGTTGTTCTTCATTTTCTGCCAGTCCGTCAATGTCATCGGCAAACCTGAGATCTCTACCTACTTGTCTACTAGACCGAATGTTGCCCACAAGGATACTTCACAGTGATGACGAGCAGCGTAGAGTGTCTATAATATCTATTGGTGGGATGGTTTTGTAAATGACGTTGATGTCATGTGTGTGTGTGTGTGTGTGTGTGTGTGTGTTCGTGTGTGCGTGTATGTGTGTGTGTGTGTGTGTGTGTGTGTGTGTGTGTGTGTGTTTGTGTGTGTGTGCGACAAACATATTGTCTATCTTTTTCTCTTTCTCTAGCACTCTG
>NW_004798064.1:169774-170909 GCF_000002075.1 Aplysia californica | reverse complement strand
TCTCCCCCCTCTTCCCCACTTTCCCACTCCCACCCCCTCTCTTACCAATAACCTATGTATCAATCTGTTTACTTAATCACATTTGTAACCCAATTTTCCCATAAGGAGTCAAATCAAGTGGCATTTTCCTTTGGTATGCACTTCTCTCCTTTATTTGTTTAGCCGTCTGATGAGCCGTCTGTTACCCTGCTATGACTCACAGGATCTACACCGGCGTCTGTGGTGTTGTAGTTAGGCACCAAGTCATCGCACACAGAAGAAGACCTGAGTTTGATTCTCGTTTGGGGAGAATTTGTAAGGAGTATCCCCGTCTTTCATTCTGTGACACAATAAATATCGAAGTAGCCCTTATCGTAAATTATCTAAATTTGGCTGATAGGCGCGTAAAACAACCAAATTAGACTTTTTTTTTTAACATTTGAATCTAAAGACGACTGACTAACCCTGAGATTTCTTGGGGAAGTTCTGAAAGAAAACACAACAATAAGTTTATGATCAAGAAAGACAGACAGAGAGAGAGAGAGAGAGAGAGAGAGAGAGAGAGAGAGAGCAAGAGAGACGAAAGGAATTGGGTTTCTACTTTAAGTTTTGATATAAATACGAATATTATAGTTATATTTCCCTCAACGCCTTGCTGTATAAGAGGACAAAAAGTACAGTAAGCATAAATAAAGTAGGTTTAGGTGAGTCGTCATAAGTGAATATGAGCCCTCTATAAGGAATTACTAGGCACTGCTAACATTTTTGGCCGCTTTGAGTTACTATGACCAAAAGGTCATAAAATATATTCTATCTGCCTCATCAAAATAGTAAGATTATTCGGAGTTGTAATCAAGATCTTCGAAGAATTGAATTGGACAAACCTTGACGTGGGGGGCTCTCGTGGCCTAGAGGTTAAGGTGTTGGCCTCTCATTCAAAGGTCCCGGGTTCGAATCCTGGTAGCGACCGAAAACTTTTCTTCTCTAAAATTGTCTCCTTTCACCTCCTTTCCTGCTCTCTAGCAATATTCTGTCGTCTGCTTTCGTCTTCTCTTTCTCCCCCACTCCCTCACCTCCTTTGCCCCTTCCTCTGTGCTCCTGACTCTTTCTGCAGCCTTTCTACTGCTAGTCCTTGACTCCTTCTTACAGCTGTCTT
>NW_004798064.1:165591-168016 GCF_000002075.1 Aplysia californica | reverse complement strand
CTCGGACAAGGGCGAAAAATCTCGGAGGGCCCGTGTGCAAGTTGCGCACATTAAAGATCCCTTGGTGGTCTAAAATCGATAAAAGTAGGCTTCGGCCGCCACCCGGGCAAAATTCAAAAATTTCCTACCAACTGAAAATATTAGATGTGTCCCGCGCGCTCATATGACCTTATGCAGTTGCGAGCGCCGTAAAACACTTTACAAAAACAAAAACCTTTATTCGAACAAGTTTATAAAGCATCTTTTGAGTATGACGCTATGGTGACCAAAATTGGCCGAATTGAATTGGGGGCTCTGCGAGTGCGAAATGAGTCAAGAAAGTACTGAATAATGGGTCAAAGTTAAGATGTACCTCTCATTGTTCAGGCGGGACATAATAGCACCATCTGGAAGCTCTCTCGTTTCTTGTTCAAGGTTTGTAGATATGGACATACCCCCGGCACAGTGCCACTGACTGAAATGTCTTTAGGCCATTCCCAAAGGGGGGACATTTCTCGTTCAAGCACAGTAGAATTGTAAATTGGCTGACTCATGTCACGCTCATAACTTAGCCTGATCTACAACAGGGAACTGCTGCTTTTTCTTTCCTGATCCTTACTATTGTCATTTTCCTCTACTTCTTTTGTATGTTTGTCACTCTCTTGTGACCTGCTGTTTTGGGGTGCCTTGTGCTGTTGAAGCTAGAGAGGTGAGCAGTCTAAGTCTGATTCCCTGTAAAGACTTCTCTGTTGACACCCACCCCTTGGCGTTCATATGACCTTATGCAGTAGCGAGCGCCGTAAAACCCTCTACTATGAAAAAAAGATATGGACAAAGACAGCACACTATAAGATAATCCATTCCCCTATTGGGGACAAAGATAGTACAATATAAGATGGTTTATTCCTCGGTTGGATACAAAGATAGTACGCTACAAGATAGTTCGTTCCTCTATTGGTGACAAAGACAACGCACTACAAGATGGTTAATTCCAATATTTCATTAAAATACTACCGAAACGTGACAGGGAACATTGATTCACCCCCCTCCCCCCAGCTCCCACCCTCCGCCCTCTTAAACAAGACAAAAGTGTCCTTTGCGCACAACACTACCGTGATCCTAATGAGCCTAACGTAGCTGGAAAGAGAGTAGAGAACCCACATGCGTTTGGTCAAATGAGTTCCGTTTGCCTTAGAACGTTCACTCATCTTTTTGAGAGACTACCCAAAACATTTTTCTACTTTGATTTGTTTTTTTAGTTTGTTTGTTTGTTTGTTTGTTTTGCTGTAGATATCCACTGCTGGCTTGCTAAACGAAATTATTCTAAGAAAAACCAGAAACATCAAGAGAAGAGAGAGACAAGGAAACTAAGACATCAGACTCCAGACAGAACATAGATTCCCACAGGCAATACAATGAGAGACAACAAATACAGTGACTTGGACGCGTTATGAGAATGAGGCCACATCAACCAGCCTCAAAGGCTTACAACATGCGATCGACGACTTCAAGCAGACAGAAGGCAAAAAAAAAGATGAATCAATGAAGTTAACGAGACCCTCTCTGACGAGACCCTTCAAAGACACAAAATAAAAATACGATCCAAAGAGTAACACACCTGGCCCTCGTCCGACACTTTTATCTCCCCTTCACTCCGTGTGGTATAAGAGGTCAGAAAAGTAAAAGTAATTAATTACCAAAATGTACCTATAGATGCAGGTGGTGACACCTATAAAACTAGTTATCGTCTTTTGATACTCTTTTCGGAAGTGACATACGTTGTCGTCATAGAGTACGGCAACGTTGTTCTGAATAGCTTCTATTTGGGAAGAGACACAGTTCGTTCACTAAATCGCTTCCTTAAAATTACAAAGATCTATCTGACATTTTGGCCAATTTTTGTTACTAAGACCATGAGGTAAAAAATCAAATGTTCTATTTGCTCTCTAAAAATCGTAAAATTATTCGGAGCCGTTATCAAGATATTTTTAAAAGTGCATTCCGAAAAGCTTTGCATGTTTGGAAACTCACAATTGTTACATCAAGTTTCTGAGAGAAAAATATATTATAGCAATGAGCAGATAGAACAATGATTCTAGGGTAGCAAAGTGTCGGTTGAGATACCTACAGAAATACACGTAAGTTTTCAAGGATACTTGTGGGTGAAGGTGAAAGTTAATCCCTTCTCTGTGCTAAAATCTCACAGCTATGCCTCCTGTTTCAAACCTTGGTTTCTCCCCTTTGTCCCAAGATGTCACATACTGTGGACAGGGGAAGCACACGACCAAAACTAATTACAAATTCCTTAAGCGCTGAAAAAGTACCCCCCTCCCAGCATACCCATGTACATACGCACGTAAATACAAACACATAAACGCAAACACGAAGACAGACAGGCACACGCACACCCAGAGAGAGAGAGAGAGAGAGAGAGAGAGAGAGAGAG
>NW_004798064.1:161787-163401 GCF_000002075.1 Aplysia californica | reverse complement strand
TGTGTGTGTGTGTGTGTGTGTGTGTGTGTGTTTGTTTGTGTTGTGCTGTGACATCATTCCCGGTAATCGTTTTTAACCGGACATTCTATTATGAAAAGAGTTGGGGGTTTACATTCGCCTTTACCTGTGTGAAATGTTTTATAAATATTATTTGAAAGTTTCTGGGGGGTTTTTCTATTTCTCAGAGTAACATACCATCTCTTCTTCAGTTTTGTGTTCCAGGTTAGGTGCATAGTTGGTTGGGGGGTTTTTGTGTGTGTTTTTTTTTGGGGGTGTAAACTTTATTTTGCTTTTTGTTTTTTAAGGAGTGGGTTTGTGTCTTTTTTTTTCTTGTTTCTTTGTTTTTATTATTATAAGTCGTGTGTAACTAAACTGTGTCGATGTGGCTGTAAAAGCAACTACATGTATTTTTTTTTTAAATGTTATATTCACAAACACCGACGTGCCCCAAGGTTGTGTATTCTCCCATGTCTTGTTTATGCTCAACACCAACGACCGTACTTTTAATAACAAATCAAAACACAAAAAAACACGTACAAAACATAATACCATCACATTAATAAGATTTGTGGATAATTCCACTCTTCAAGGCCTTACCGTAGCGAATGAAATAAATGAATACAGGAACGCAGTGAATATATTTACAAAAATGGTGTGATAACAAGTTCCTTTTCCAAAATGTTAAAAAGCCAAAGGAATTAAATATAGACGTTAGAGTTAAAAAGACCAGTTGCAATCACTATTCATTAAAGATAAGAAAGCGAAGGTTGTAAACTTACAAATATTCTAAAGTAACCACCACCAGCAAACTAGACAGGCACCAGCACGTAGTTCTTATGTATCAAAAAAATTACGTTAAAGAATTTTTGTTTAATTCAGGGAATTGGAAAGTTTTGATATTGATAATAAGATTGTGCCCGTTTCACCATTCCATGACCGAAAGCGTAGAGCTATTTTGCATTAAATTTGCAAAAACTGGACTCAAAACTGAAAGATCCAAGACAAAGAAAAAGTTAAATGAATCATGAAAAAAAACAACCGAGAAAGATCTTTGGGTATGATTTTGATAGAACTGATGAACTATTATGAAATTACAAGTATAAAAAATTAAAAGCATTTTTAAACGACCAATCACACTGCCTTTCCTCACAAGTTTAAGATCATGCAGCGGCAGAGACATACCATACCACAAAGAACCAATAATGAAAGATACGAAAGAAGTTTTCTTCTTTCTGTAATAAGGCTACCGTCGAAATAGACATTAATGTGTATTGCTGTTGATTTTGATCTTTGCACATAAAATTTTTAACGAATGCTGCAATATAACTTTCAAGATCTGTGATGCATCTGGTGTGATTCGTCGTATCATTGTCAGCTTTATTTTCCTCTACACGTTCAAAATATTTTACGAAAATAACATTATATTTGAATTCTGTGTATATCTACATGTGAATCTTACCATTCCTGTAAAGCTACAGAATATTTCCCAAACGGACAATATTATCTTATTTTATCTTATCTTATCTAGTCTTATCTTATATCTGATTCTGGTGTTTCAGACATGAACATCTGGCTGACATAATAAATGGTTGTCTTGCTCCCTTTGAAATTAAT
>NW_004798064.1:156213-158713 GCF_000002075.1 Aplysia californica | reverse complement strand
AACGTGGTGGAATCAGCCTTTCGTCAATTTTTGGGCATGTAGAGTTATTGGTATCATATTAAAGCTTGTTCGTTTGTCTTTATCAGGATAAAAAAAATATTTATTTACCTTGAAGACAAGTCGAGATATTTGCGAAAGAAGGAGGTGGGGTGTCACCTGTTTTCAAATATAAAGTTAATGTTAATATGGCGGCCAAAGATTAGTTATTTCCTTAGCTTAATAGTTCGTGGTAACTGAAAATTTACATTCTTTGTGCCTTTAATCAACGTTTTCCAGAAAAAACCCCACAGAAATGAGTTCTTTAATGGACATGAAAGGTGTTGAGCAAAAAGAAATCGATAAAAATGCACATACCTGCGGAAAAATGCAAGTTTCTTCACTTTAATTATTTTGACGAGAGCCTGATACCACCACGCTTCCTCACATATTATATTTCAATGTATGCTTTTTTGCCCCATCGACACAATTTAGTTCATTTAGGAGGCAGACATCGGGATCTTGCCTATCAGGACAAGCCCGGACTGAGAGGAATACAATATCCCAGCGGATCGACCGAGATACCCGTTTAAAAAAAAGAGAAACTGTTCTCCCCTCAAGGCAGTCGAACTCTAAGTTTCATTTGGGTTCGACAGCTAAGCGCCCAGCCAATACAACACCACAGACGCCGTTTTATAATTACTTTTAATTTTTTTTTTTCATATCTGTCGATAGTTTTGACAAATTTTGTCAATGCAGACCGAGCCAAGAAACTAAAATTCACATCTGTACAAGAAAAATTAAAGTATCCAACAAAACAAATGGAACCCAAAATCATATCTTTTTTATTCAGGGTGCTTGTTATGTCCTATTTAAACTAGCCACCATAATGAATAACTGGCTGGAATTGTTTTACAAACGTCCACCTTCGATAGGATATAGGCGGAAGCATCGAATATGCTCAAGAAACCCATATTGGGCACAAAGTCGGATTCAAACCTCGGGGTCTTACACCACAACATATCGAGGTTGATAGCTGAGCAGCGTAACCGCCCTTACATCCGATTCTCATACCTTGGGAAACTCCTCAGAACACTTACAGATCAGTTTTAACTACAAGTATATTTACATGTAATTTTAAAACTGCTGCAATATTTGAATAATATTACATTTTTGTCTGCCATACGTTTCCTACCACAGCTTGCCTTCCATAGTTCACCGGCCACACTTCACCCATCATAGTTTACCTAAGAAAACTTTAATATCACAGTTAACCTGATACACTTTTTCCATCACAGTTCATCTACCACACTTTACCCATCACAGTTGACCTTCTACACATTTGACATCACAGTTTACCTTTGACACTTTAACAATCACAGTTTACCTGTGACACTTTACCAATCACAGTTTACCTGTAAATCTTTACCCATCACAGTTTACCTGTAAATCCTTACCAATCACAGTTTACCTGTAAACTTTTACCCATCACAGTTTACCTGTAAATCTTTACCAACCACAGTTTACCTGTAAATTTTTACCCATCACAGTTTACCTGTAAATCTTTACCAATCACAGTTTACCTGTAAACCTTTACCCATCACAGTTTACCTGTAAACCTTTACCTATCACAGTTAACCTGTAAATCTTTACCCATCACAGTTTACCTGTATATCTTTACCCATCACAGTTTACCTGTAAATCTTTACCCATCACAGTTTACCTGTAAATCTTTACCCATGCACAGTTTACCTGTAAATCTTTACCAATCACAGTTAACCTGTAAATCTTTACCCATCACAGTTTACCTGTATATCTTTACCCATCACAGTTTACCTGTAAATCTTTACCCATCACAGTTTACCTGTAAATCTTTACCCATCACAGTTTACCTGTAAATCTTTACCCATCACAGTTTACCTGTAAATCTTTACCCATGCACAGTTTACCTGTAAATCTTTACCCATGCACAGTTTGCCTGTAAATCTTTACCCATGCACAGTTAACCCACTACACTTTACCCATCACAATTTAACCGCCTCACTCTGCCAGCCACTCTATGCCTATCAAACTTTGCCTGCAACGATTTTTTCTTACACTTTGCTAACCATACTCCAGGATTTATCTTAGATCTAGGGATTGAAGATTTCACCAGTGATTCAAAGCATCTGCGCAGAGATAAACTAATATTATTGCATCTAGCCACATTGAAAAATCTTTTTTGCACTTGATATAACACATAAAACATTTTTTATCCCCAATAAAATAATTACTTCTCTGGTTTATTGCGAATGCCTGTTTGTATAACATTCGTTTCATCAAAACAATTCAATGTCGCTTCAACCTATAACAAATAGAGAGAGAAAGAAAGAGATGAAAGAAAAGAGAGAGAGGGAGAGAGAGAGAGAGAGAGAGAGAGAGAGAGAGAGAGAAAGACAGACAGACAGACAGACAGACAGACAGACAGACAGACAGACAGACAGACAGACAGACAGAGTGAGAGTTGGACCACCCTATCTGTCGC
>NW_004798064.1:152639-154823 GCF_000002075.1 Aplysia californica | reverse complement strand
GACACTTAAAGATCGGGGGTGTAATTTTCGGTACAGCCATCAGGCAGCCAGGACAGACAGACAGACAGACAGACAGACAGACAGACAGACAGACAGACAGACAGACAGACGGACAGACAGACAGACATCACACTCAAAAACTTTCTCTGTAACCAAACACCAGCTGTCATGTTGTGCAGACAACTCTCTTTTGTGAGATATAAAGAAAAAACCATAGTGATCGATTGTTCCAAAGTTGTCAAAAAAATAAATATCAACGTTTACTCATTTTTGTAAGGATTCAAACCGATCTCACGGGTAAAAATATTCTTAGATCCCTTTTGGAAAGGTTGTACGCAACAAAACATTTTGAACTTAATCCTACTCAAAGATGAAAAAAACCCCATTCATTATATCAAGTGACTTTCTCACAGAAAGAGGCAACCGCCGACTAGTTTGGAAGGTCTGTGTACGCACAAATCAATGACGTTGTGGGTTGAAGAATATATCGTGGCCTATGGTGGTAATTACTGTTACTGTTAATGTTTTTAACGTCCCTGTCGACAAAACGTATGTCCTTTCGGAGTATTCTGTCTCAGAAATAACCAGGACTGAGTTGGATACAATGTACTATAACAGACAGACGCGGTTATTTCGCTACCTTAAAGTTACACAGTTCTATCTGCGTAGTACCTACTTCTGATAAATTTGACGGCAAAAATTTTGAGTTGCACTGTATTAAGTCAATCTTTTTTCGAAAGCAATTCTTTGAATATCTTGATAACAATTCAAAATAACCATACGATTTTGATCGAGCAGATAAAGCGTTTAATGTCAGATCTCATGGTCTTTTTTTTGTTGTTGTTTTTGGTAAGTGTTTTTACGGTGCTCGCAACTGCATAAGGTCATATGAGTGCGCGGGACACACCTAATATTTTCAGTTGGTAGGAAATTTTGAATTTTGCCTGGGTGGCGGCCGAAGCCTACTCTTATCGATTTAAGACCACCAAGGGATCTTTAACGTGCGCAACTTGCACACGGGCCCTCCGAGATTTTTCGCCCTTGTCCGATAAGGCTAGGTTTAGATCTTTCCTACGAGAAGATCAGGGGTGTGGCAGAAAGACAGCAGTTAGGAGGAGCCAAGGAGTAGCAGTAGAAAGGCTGCAGAAAGAGTCAGGAGCCCAGAGGAGGGGGCAAAGGAGGTGAGGGGGTCGGGGCAGAAAGTGGAAACAAAAGCAGACAACAGAACATTGCTAGAGAGCAGGAAAGGGGGTGAAGGGAGACAATTTTAGAGAAGAAAATGTTTCAGTCGCTACCCGGATTCGAACCCGGGACCCTTGAATGAGAGGCGAACACCTTAACTTCTAGGCCACGAGAACCCCCTCTCATGGTCTAATAGTTACTCATAACGGTCAAAATAAATGTCAGCTAGACCTTTGTGATTCTGAGGCAGAGGCGAAGCGTCTATATAATCAAATAATCACTGCTTCCCTTCCTAATTTTGAAACATTGTCGCAGTCAAATTCACCCATAGACGTAAACCTCATAAATTAAATGTAAAAAGACGTTCATAATCACCAATGAACAATAGACTATGCCTAACCTTCAAACCCGTTTCATTGCCACAGAAATAGCCTGTTCGCCCCTATCGGGCCACTCCATAAGCAGTCACAAGCTTTGATTAAGTAAGCTTAAAGTGAGGCTGGAAGAGTCAATCAATAGATTTGAAGGGAACATGTGCATAGCAGTCAGAACTGTTTCATTGTCGCATATACCCTGTTCACCCCTTTCGGGCCACAGTTATATAAGCACCCAGACGCGCTGATTATCTAAGCGAACTATTACACTGGTCGAGTCTACCTCACAGATGTGAGGGGAACTAACTCCTAATAATCCATTGACTCCTGCTACTATACTGCTAGTGCTTGTTTTTTTCCTCGACTTTTTAACGTCCTATAATCAGATCGTGACCTCGATTATGACACCGGCTCCAGGCCGCGAAAAGCTAGACAAAAAACAGCCAAATGTGAAATAAAAAATTAATAATTGGCGTGCTCTACCAAAGTGTTTCGGCTGTCTGGTATAACATGCCATTGTAGTGCTGACATCTGTGCTTCTTTCCTTGGTGTTCGTGTGTTCAAATCTAAAGTTAAATTTAAGGTTAGTTAGAATAAATATTTAATGAAATACTTTCCCGATTATTTT
>NW_004798064.1:151229-152539 GCF_000002075.1 Aplysia californica | reverse complement strand
TTTTAGCGGTTGAACAAGCATACGACATGAATTCAGGATTTGTTTTCATTCACAACTCAGAGTTGCCGCCTCCAGTGCCAGTAAGATTCTTGTGACTTGTGTGAGTGTGATATCCCCAGGCCCTATCTGGTCCCATTTCACTTTGATTACCCTGTCAAACAAGTCAGCCTTCGCCCCTGTTCTGAGGTGGCGATTTGTTGAAGTATTTGAATTGGCTGTTGAAAACATTTTCCCCTTCTTTCGACACAGTTTAAGTTGTTTATGGAGAGGTCAGAGTGTATCATGTCAGTTAAGACTAACCGGGCGGAATAGGATACAGCTTCCGAGCTGACAGACGGAAATGCCCGATAAGAATACTTTCCCACATGTGAATCGAACTCGCGTCGGGGGCTCTCGTGGTCTAGAGGTCCGGTGTTCGCCTCTCATTCAATTGGTCCAGGGCTCGAAACCTGACACCGACGGAACATTTTCTTCTCAAAGCTTTTCTCATTTCACCTCTTTTCCTGTTCTATAACCATATTCCTTCGTTTACTTTCGTCTCCATCCCTGCCCCCCTTGCCCTCTCCTCTGGGTTCTTGGCTCTTTCTGCAGCCTTTCTACTGTTACCCTTTGGCTCTTCTTACTGCTGTAAGATTTAACACCTAGCCTTCTCGGATAAGGGCAAAAAAGTCCCTTGTGCAAGTTGCGCATGTTAAGGATCCCTTGGTGGTCCTAAGATCGATAAGAGTAGGCTTCACCAACTAGGCAAAATTGAAAGATAATTATTACAGCATATTATTATGAGCTCACAGGACACATAAAGCATTTTTAGGTTGGTAGGAATTAATATTAAATTATACCCGGGCGGCGTCAGAAACCTACTCTTACCGATTTTTGGACCACCAAGTTATCTTTAAAGTGTACAACTTGTGAGATTTTTCGCCCTTATCCGAAAAGGTTAAATGTTAGATGTGGCTGAAAGACAGCAGTAAGGAGCCAAGAAGTAGCAGTAGAAAGGCAGCAGACAGTCAGGAGCTCAGAGGAAAGTACAAAGAGGAAGGGGGCAGAGGGGAGGGAAACAGAAATTGGAGACGAAAGCAGACGACAGAACCTGGACAAAATTCAAAAGTTCCTACCAACTGAAAATATTATGTGTGTCCAACGCGCTCATATGACCTTATGCAGTTGCGAGCGCCGTAAAACACTTTACAAAAACAAAAAACAAAAGAGATGCAAAACGTTTATATTGACCTTGGGAACAACAAGCTTAATCGTCCGTCTCAACTGAACATGCTCTTTGTTATATAGTCTGTGTTTTATGCCCCCCGCCC
>NW_004798064.1:146825-150407 GCF_000002075.1 Aplysia californica | reverse complement strand
CCACTATTGTCAGTATAGCAGTGCCTGGGTTGTTAATAAGCTCACACGGACAACAAATGATATCAAGAAAGTTTTAAAAAATATTTTTGTAAGTGTTTGACGGCGCTCGAAACCAAGAAAGTTTAGTGACACAACGTTTAGATGGGTGGTCACTGGGGTCTGTCCTTGAGCAAGACACAACAAGCCTTGCTCCTAAAAAAAGGGAGTTGTAGTGTGCTGACGAGCAAGGATGTGTGGATTGTCTGTTTGTGATATTGTGTATTATTCGTCCATTTATGAATTAAACATAATATTTGTGTGTTTTCATTCATGCATTTATGTATTAAACATATTTAAACTTGAGTATTTTCCTTCATGCAGTGAAGTATTAACATATTTGTGTATTTCTATTCGTGCTATAATGTATTAAACTTATTTGTGTATTTACATTCATGCAGATATGTAGTAAACAAATTTGTATATTTGTATTTCTTATGCGATAATATATTAAACATATTATTGTTTGTGTATTTTCATTCATGCCTAATCTTTATGTATTAATCATACAATTTATTTGTGAATTTTTGATAACCGTTGTAAAAGTGATTTCAAATAGATCAATAAAGTTGAATTCACATTTTAATATTCTCTTTCTATTTATATTAACGCCTTTCTTGTCTTGTCTTTCTTTTTCTTTTATCACATGCAACTAACACATCTTCTGTTGATGTGCTGCGCCTTTATCAATACAATTTAGATACTTTTGGAGGCAGGCTGCTTCGACCCAGGCCTGTTATGAAAGACTTAACCAAGGCTTAAAGAGATACAACATCCTAGCCCACAGGTGGAGCTACTCCTTAAAAAGACCTCTCGACAAGGGAATCGAACCCACGTCATCTGTGCTACATCACAGACGCGGTGGACAGACAACTTATGCGTTCATTTTCATGCCACAATCTGAAGGAAGGTTGTACTTTTTTCACACTTTTTTCACCCGTATCTTTATTTGGTTCTTTTTTTTAAATTGTTGCTGTCGTTCTTTCTTTTTTGTGATTTACTTAATTCCCCCCCCCCCCCCCCCTTCCACCAGCCCCCAGTCCCCCCCCCCCCTTTTTTTTTTTTAAAACAAAAAAACCATTCCTTTCTTAAAAGCACCTAAGGCGTCACAGTTAGGAGCTTCGTGCGCGTGCAGAAGACATGGGTTCGCTTCGCGGAAGGGAAGGTTTTTTAAAAACAAATCTCTTCCAATATCTCCGTCTATCTCCAGGGACTATTATATTCCTCCCTGCCCAGGTTGGCCCGGACAGCCATGCTCCAAGCAGCCAGTCTCCTTCATGATCTAACCTGTGTCCATAGGAACATGAACATTCTATAATTACATCTTTACTTCTTTTATTCTTTTGTCTGTCTACTACAATGTATCCCTTTCCTCAATTTCATTTTCTTGTCATGATAAGGAAGAAAAATCACCCTGTAATCCATTGTTCCCTTTGCATTTATACTCGTACTAACCACATCCGTTTCTTTTCCGCTCCTCAAACTCAAACATAATTATTTACGTGGGTTTTACGAACCACAGTAACAGCTTCATCTATTATCTATTTGTGGAGGCCGAATTTTGCTATTCAAAAGGCTTTTTAATGGCTGCATCGATCGACATGCGGTTTTCGCCAAAAGATTCTTTAAAATATTCTCCAGACCATGACGCCCTTCGTTTTTTTCAGCTTTGAGACAGTTTTGCTGCAAAAAGCTATATTTCTTTATTTCGCCGATCGCTTTTGATGGCCGACGCTTCTGTCTCTGTAATTTTAGAAAATCCGTCAGGTTTGTTTATTCCAAGTCGTACTTCCGTTCGATACTATCGCGCATTGTCGCGCAATACTAAGCACTATTTTAAGTGTGCAACCCGTACAGATCTAGCCTCATGTTTTCTATTTTTTACTTAGTATAGTGCTAAATTCGACCGTGATCATTTCGTTTGATGCCCATCATCGCATTTTCTTGACTCCTTTGCCTATTATTTATTTGGCAACTTGGAAACACGTACATATGTCACTTTTCTCTCAAGATTTATTGCTCCATTCCAGTAGAGTGTAAATATAGTAGGCCAATGGCTTTCAGTTGATGCTTATGCATTCCTTTCATCGAAAGGGGGCCCAGCTTGTATTATATAAATGCAAATCATCGTATTTCTCATTTCACTCTGCCCGCACTATTTCTCACGACAGATTTTGTTTTCAATATAATATACTTTTGTTCTTTTCACCCACCTCATCCCCTCCCCCTTCCACCTCCCTCCACCCTTTCCCCCTTTCCCTTCATGGATTAAACGGTCCAATCACTTCATGTCCAAGCAATAAAATAAAAAAACGCGAATATTAATCCATCGACTTATTGTTATCTGTTATGACACTGTCCATGATATGCTTATGATAAACTCTCCAACACACTCCCCCCTCCCCCAAAACACAACAACAACAAAACAAGGCGTCCATTTCCCTCCTTTCTCTGTATCTGCTTCTGTTCTGTCATCTTTCTTTCCATTCGTAGATCTTCAACCGGCGTCTGTGGTTAAGTGGTTAGGTGAGTCGTCGTCCTACGTGTGTGGAGAGGTGGGTTTTTTTTTAATTAAAGAAGTACATTCTCCATCTTTCCCCTGGAAAGTGTATCTCTCTCAGCTCGCTTGACCCTGACAGGTAGGGTCAAATTAGCGCGCCTCCCAAATGTGAGGCATCGTGGTGAAATCAGGCTCTCGTCAATTTTTGGGCATGTAGAAATATTGGTATCATCCTATAGCTTGTCCACTTGTCTTTATTTGGATGAAAAAAATATCCATTTATCTTGAATACAAGTCGACATATTTGCGAATGAAGGAGGTGGGGTCACCTGTTTTCAGAGGTAAAATTAGTGAGAAAATGGTAGCCAAAGATTAGTTATTTCCTTAGCTTAATAGTCCAGGTCAACTGAAAATTACTTTTTTGTGCCTTTAATCAACGTTTTTTTCGAAAAGTCCTCTCAGAAATGAGTTCTTTAATGAGCATGAAAGGTGTTGAGCCAAAAATAAAAAATTGATAAAAATTCACACATCTGCAGAAAAATGCAAGTTTCTTCAGTTTGATTATTTTGACGAGAGCCTGATTCCACCACGCTGCCTCACAAATGATCTAAGCCGTGTCGGTGCTGGCATAAAGCGTCTGCTACTGCAGAATCAATTTTGTAAAACGTTAAATAAAAAAAACGTTTTGCCTATTTGAGAATATTATAATTTGAACAGTTTGAACAGTACGTACCACCAAGGCAAATAAATACATGTACCTATCATCCTAAATATATAATGCATCGTGTATGTTTCATTGTATTGAAAATTGGAAGTGTTCATCCCCTCTCCCCTTTCTCCTTTCCCTTGTATTATCTTCTACACATATTATATATACATAAAATGACATAATATACAACAATTTTATACATGTATATAAATTACGTCATCTCTTTCTCATTTCCTCTTTAACTCATGAAGACACCCCCAAACACACTGACAAACGTACACACTCACACACACCGAATAAACTCATGCACACACGCACACATATACTTACACACACA
>NW_004798064.1:143649-145920 GCF_000002075.1 Aplysia californica | reverse complement strand
GGTGGAGGGGGAGTGGGTCAGAGAAACGACAGAGACACATTGAGAAAAACGACGAAGATATTATGGACAATTAAGATATTAACCGGAGAGGCGAGAGCGAAAAGACAAACAGTGATAGAAAGATTGTAGAAATAATTGTATTGATTAATGTGTGCCATTACAGGGCCAATATATACATTTGATTATACCTGGGTAAAAGTAGATTTTCTTACAACAATTTAAAAGTGTCTTCTGCGCATAATACCTCGGCGACTCAAATGTGACACTGTAGGGAGTGGAACCCTTGCGTATTAAGCCAAGTATGTTCCGTATGGGGGGGGGGGGTACTAAACTTTACGTAAATCAACGACTGTTCTCCTACAGAGCACTATAATAAATGTAGCCATATAGTCAGGGAGCTGGGGCTGACAATAATGTCAAACATACCTCTACTTAGAATTACAAAGTTTTATCTCACATTAGTGGCTGTTTTGAGTTACTAAGACCATGAGGTCTGAAACCAAATGTTCTGTCTGCTCTATCAAAGTCGTAGGATTATTCGGAGTCGTTATCAAGATATTCAAACAAATTGCATTCGAAAAAGCTTGGCATGATGTGAAAGTAAAAATCCGAGACGTCAAATTTCTCCAAACTAGGTATTGAGCAGATAGAACCTCGTAATTCCAAGGTAATTCTGAGGTAGCGATTACGTCATTGACAGTATAGCTTTCATTAAGTGGCTGGCTACAGGGGTGTGTTTTGAAGCAAGACATGATCACTTTAGATTTTATAAAAGATAATATGGCGCTGAACAGCAGCGACCAGCGCGCCCGCACGCGCACGTGTGTTTGACTGTGTGTGTGCGTGCGTGTGTGTGTGTGTGTATGTGTGTGTATGTGTGTGTATGTGTGTGTATGTGTAAGTGTGTGTGTATGTGTGTATAAATGTCTGTGTGTGTATATGTAAGTGTATGTGTGTGAATGTGTGTGTGTGTGTCTGACTGTGTGTGCGTGTGTGTATGTGTGTGTGTATGTGTGTGAGTGTGTGTGTGTATGTGTAAGTGTATGTGTGTGAATGTGTGTGTGTGTGTTTGTGTGTGTGTGTGTGTGTGTGTGTGTGTGTGTGTGTGTGTGTGTGTGTGTGCCGTCATTAAGCTTTTGCCAAGGGGAACAATAGAGGAAAATCTCATCGTCTATTTATGTACTCACGCAGATGGTGCGTGAGGGACACTGATGGATCCTACACCGGTTCTTTCCTTCTTCTTTTTCCTTTCTGTCTTCCTTTCCCTTGCTCTAAATGACTAATATCCTGTTATGTGCTTCTATTTACTCTAAACAAACTAACAAACATTACTAAATCACCACTAACGTTTCATTTTTCCTCCGGGTTAATTTTTTAAAAAGATTGGGCAGTTTCCCTTGGCTTACTTTGAGTTTCAACAGCTCATCGTTGCTATTGGTTCCCTTTCATTTTTTTTGGTAGAACTTTTACGGCACTTGCAACACAAATTCATACAAGTGCCGAAGATAAGCTAGAGATGTTAGCGAAGAGTAAGGAAAGAAGTAAATAAGGAAAAGATATTAAGTCGACAATAGATGTTTGATAGGAAAGAAAGAGCAAGCCACATCAGTGCACCTGCCAAGCACCCACAATTAGTTCCAAACTGCATACCAAGAGGCCGCCCCCTACATGATCTAAGCTGTGTGTATTAGGGCCTAGTATATGATCATTAATTATTTATTTATAGAGGCACCAGCGATCCATGTCCAGGTGCTGTTTTAACCTAAGGCCTAGTATATCTAGAACTACTTATACTCTTACATAAAGAAAAAAGACCCCCCCCCCCCAACAAAAAAACTCCGAAAAACAAAAGCAAAAAAAACCCTGTCATGTTCACGTCACACATTCTGAGGCGTTTCAACAGTTTTTACTGATTTGGCACCACGGTGCATAAGAATAACCAACGCTGCCTATCTTACACCAAAACTGCTTTCTAATAGGTGCAACTACTTACAGGAAATGGTATAACTTTGCAGAGTGGTTATAGTTGGAATAGATACCTCAGTGATCTGAAGAAGAAAGAAAGAAAGACAGACAGAAAGAAAGAAAGAAAAACAGACAGACAGACAGACAGACAGAAAGAAAGAAAAAAAAAGAAACAAACAAACAAACAAAGAAAGAAAAATACATCTGTGACGACATTTCATA
Organism: Aplysia californica; assembly: GCF_000002075.1. Lineage (NCBI taxonomy): Eukaryota > Metazoa > Mollusca > Gastropoda > Aplysiida > Aplysiidae > Aplysia > Aplysia californica. Next base: position 143,733 of record NW_004798064.1, on the reverse strand, counting down.
GGAAATTATCATTTTTATTGCGCCCCCACCCCCATCCCCCAAAAAGTAATCATTTAAAAAATCTCTTTTCATTTAGTGCCCTAC
>NW_004798064.1:140037-142356 GCF_000002075.1 Aplysia californica | reverse complement strand
CACACACACACACACACACACACACACACATACACACACACACACATACAATGCATACACACATAGGCCTTCTCACCGTAGATACACACCCATTGTCTCCTCGGTCCGCTTTTTGAGATGTTATTGTGAGTAGTCTACACTGCAAGGAGCCACTACTCTTTTGGGCACTTTGAATGTCAGAAAGTTAGGATTTTTGCCCCATTTTTGGTGCATTTATTGATCAAGAAAAAATACTTTCTAACAGGCTCATAGCCTTCGAAGTGCCGACTGAATGCTTTGAGAACATTCATTTTAAGCGTTAAGATGCAGTAGACCAGAAAAAGTGAAAGCAATTTCAAAATAAACAAGAAAATAATGCGACAATTTTCGATAAAAGAGAATACATTATTGATGGTCACAGTCAAGGTCTTTTGCGCTTAGGCTAAAACAGCACCTAGACATGGATGGCTTGTGCCGCTATAAATAGATTATTGATCGTCTTTTGTGCATGACGTCACGGCTGGGTCAATTAAATTTCTAATGGACGGGGGAGGGGGGGGGCAGCCCTGTACACGAAAGAGTAGATATTTCAGGCATTACACCTGTCTCTTTGCATGTTTCCATTTTATAGAAGCTAGAACACTCACATACTGACAATATCTTTTGCTGTCTATGGCAGGGTACCCTTTCCCACTTGGGTGGGGCGAGGAACATTCGTGTAAAGTGCCTTTCCCAAGGACACAACACGGGCATTCGACTCGAACCCCCAAACCCGTAACCTCACGTTTACGAGTTTGGTTACCTAACCAAAGATTCTTTACTAGTACTAGTAGTAAAGTAGAATCTTTGGCCTACCCACTAGACTTCCGACACAATAAAACTGGTAGCACAGAGGTAGTACAAGCTAACACTCATGTCGCTAAGAGTTTGTCGGCAATGGCATACCTTAGTAATACAGTTGACTACGATAATGCGCTAAGACATGGGTGGGGGGGATAAACTTAACATTAAACTGGTGAAATAACCACATACGGGAAAATAATATTTCGTTTGCGGTGAGTAGAGCTGTAAATGTTAACATCCCCTCCCCCCCCCCCCAAAAAAAAAGTTGAAATCCCATAACTTAGCCCTTCCGATGATCACAGTCCACAGTTTCCCGCTCTTCTAAGACATAACTGCACCCCTACTGTGCTCCCACGGTGACCCCGGATGCTGCTCACTAAGCCAAGCAGGTCAAAAATCTTGGGCGGGGGACGGGGTAATTACTTTACTTTTCTCGTTTGTCTACCCGATTCACAATTTTTACATGCTCTTCGCTACTCCTTTCGCAAATTGCCCTTTCGTCATTGTAGTGACGCTATATTTTGTCTTCTCCACTTCCGCCAAAGTGAAATGGCGTCAACACACAACGCTAGTTCTTTCTGAGTTATGGTTCATTCTCCGAATCCCCAAACTTTGTCCATAAATAATCTACCTGATTACGCATGTGCAAGAGTAGTTCAGAGGTCAACTGAGCTATGTGACAGGAACAATAACGGCAACATTAACCCTACAGCTTCCCAGGCGGTTCTATCTGAATCCATGAAAAAAGCGGGGGAAACACCGAAGTCGGCAGGGAAGGAGTTTCCACTTTTTGGCCGGTTTAGATCTAATAGTGGGTAGGTCAACCAATGTGTTTATTGCTATTCTCGGTAATTTTGCAATATTGGACCCGCCTCACACAGAGCCATACATCCGTGATTATCTGATGTTCTCTTTTTCACTGACTCTTTCACTCTGGTATTGGGTATTAGCCACAAAGAAGCGCTCTGATCTTTTGTTATTGATACGATACGAATTTAATGTCCTTATCAATACTGTTATAAATACATGTCTCCATTTGAGGTTGGTTGGACGAATCCACTGTAAGGTCCTGCTTTTTTTCTTTCCCTCTATATTTTCTGTGTATCTGTCTTACGCTTTCCCGGCACACTATAGTCTGAATCACCGTTCCTGATGCGATGCGCTTCTATTTATCAAAACCCAACTGAAAAGACACATTTAGAGCCCCCTCCAAGGCAACCTGACAAAGTTTCTAAAGGTATTAGATAAAAATAATTTATTACATGAGTTGTGGTGATGGATCATGATTTATCCTACGAGGGAAATTGCCAAGTTATAATCACGAGTTTCAACATTTCCCAATAGGGTTTTTTTTTACCGGAAGTGCAATGCAAAAACAACTCCAAGTATGGTAAAATTATAGTATGTCCAACACAGTCTTGAATGGAGTATTTCCGCACTCAAAGTCGTCTCCGAAGAAATAAGAGAAAGAGACCAACAAAAAAAGAGGAAGGAGGG
>NW_004798064.1:138061-138570 GCF_000002075.1 Aplysia californica | reverse complement strand
GTGAAGAGGGCGCCACCAAATTTTGAGGACACTTTTTTAATTGGTTCAAAGAGAGAAGTGGCCCATCTTGTTATGTACTATCATTGAGCAGGTGAGATATCGTAGCTTTTGATTTTTGGATGTCTTTTTCCCTTTGGCTACCTTAGAATTACAACATTTTATCTGCTCAGAATCTAGTTTTGAGAAATTGAACGTTAAAAATGTTGAGTTTCACAACATGTCAAGCTTTTTCGAATGCAAATCTTTGACTATCTTGACAACGACTCCGAATAATCGTATGATTTTGATAGAGCAGATAGATCATTTGGTTTCTGACCTCATAGTCTTAGTAACTCAGAAGGGACAAAAATGTCAGATAGAACTTTGTAATTTTAAAAATGTGTTTTTGAACAGCTCAGTGCTCTGTTGATATATATTATAGTGGGGTATGCATACCCTGAATCCTTTGCCTCCTACTTTTCATATCATCATCATCATCATCAGCAGCAGCAGCAGCAGCAGCAGCAGCA
>NW_004798064.1:135277-137961 GCF_000002075.1 Aplysia californica | reverse complement strand
AGAATAAGCAACCAAAACAATACGCTACATTATTAAGTTAATAACCATACTAGATTTATCCTACTTACCTCTGATTTCCCCCTAGATCACTTAAGCTGTCAAAATAATAATCGTTTGTTCCATCATTTCATCATCATCATCATCATCATCATCATCATCATCATCATCATCATCATCATCATCATCATCATCATCATCATCATCATCATCATCATCACCATTTGATGATCATCATCATTTTTTTCAGGTAATGACGTAATAGATGACTGTGAAATCATTTAATTGAATTCTGGTTCCACCGTGTCGTGACACAAATTCAAATCTGTGATTCTGATACGTGCAATATGGTATGAAATTAGCCGCAACGTCTGCTTTGGTTTGTCGCTGATTGGATATACCCTATGTGTCCGCTTCGTCCCTGAAGAAGAGGTGGAAAGAAGGCGGTGGCGACTGATTGGAAATGCTCTCTGGAAGACAGGGAGCTGCCTAACAAGGAAAGTTTTGGATTGGAACAAACAGGGTTAAAGATCGAGTGGAAGACGTCGTTGAACCCGGAGAAAGAGTCTCAGAAATTGATGTACAAAAATAAAATGGGAAAACATGAAATAACATCAAGAGGCTAACCCAGGACAGGGAAAGGTGGAAAGTGTTTGTTCGTGGCCAATATCCTGATCCAGGGTGAAAAAGGCAATGATGATGATTTAGCTGATGATGATGATGATGATGATGATGATGATGACGATGATTTTTTTTGTTTGTTTCCTTAATGGGACTGACGGACTTCACGAAGAAATCTTCATTGTCAGTATGCTTAGCGGCATCTCCACTCGTCCAAATAACTCCATTCGAATTGTTTGATGATGATGATGATGATGATGATGATGATGATGATGATGATGATAATAATGATGATGATCATGGTGATGATGATGATGATATGTTTTAAGAGCTAAGAAAATAAATAATACTATACTTGACCCTTGACCCTCAGACCAGTCCCGCCAGCTGGAGACAGATAGCAAGGTCATGGAGGGGAGCGCTATAGAGAGAGGGGCGTGGACGGGGCAAAGCATCGGCGTGTTTACCAGTGGCGGAGACTCACAGGGTTAGCTCGTTTGTTTGTTTGATTGCTTTTTCTATTTGTTTGTTTGTTTGTTTTTTCTATTTGTTTGTTTGTTTGTTTGTTTGTTAGGGGCTTAGACAGTGAGTAGCATCGACGTGTTTACCAAAGGCGAGGAATCACAGGGTTGTCTAGTTTGTTTGTTTATTTGTTTGTTTGTTTGTCTATGTATTTGGACACAAACAGGCACCATATTTGCATGTTGTTTGTTTGTTTGTTCTTGTGTTCGTTTATTTGGTTAGGACATGGACATTGCGCAGTACTGGCATGTTTACTCGTGGCTGGAACTCACAGGTTTGTTTATTTTGTTTGTCTGTGCTTTGTTTGTTTGGGTGGGTCTTGGATGGGACAGAATTTTGATATTTTTACAAGGTGGGGGGTGGGGCGGGGAGGACTCCCAGGTTTTGTTAATGTGTTGTATGTTGTTTGTGTTGGCTCGTTTGTTTGTTTTGTTTGTATGTTTGTTGGTTTTGTTTGTATGTTTGTTTGTTTGTTTGTTTGTTTATTTGTTTGTTTGAATGTTTTAGGGGGCTTAGACAGGGCTCAGTAGTGGCGCATTTACAAGTGGAATGAACTCGTAGGGTTTGTTTATTTGTTGGTTTGTTTTTGGCGTCTGTTTGTCTGTCTGTTTATGTGGAGCTTGGATGGGACAGATTATTGGCATGTTAAAAAAGGGGCGGGTTTGAAGGGTTTGTTTGTTTTACGTTTTGTTTTCTATCTATTTATCTATCTATCTATCTATCTATCTATCTATTTATCTATCTATCTATCTATCTATCTATCTATCTATCTATCTATCTATCGACCGACCCATCATTCATTCTCATGATCGAAGTCTCTTCTTTGTAAAAGTCAACACTTCTGGACATACCCAATTGAATGAAAAGAAAAGTACAACAACGTTTTTACCCTAAACAGAAAGTACAACAGAATCAAAGTGAACTACGAAAAGATGACGACGATGGCAACAACTACGACGAAGACAACAACAACAATGGCAATAACAACAACAACAACAACATCAATAACAACAATATCAACAGTGCGCTAACAGCAACTACAGCAGAGTATAAAAAAACAAAAATAACTAACTGTTCCCCACGCTATTTCATTCCCTCCACCCCCTTCCCCCTCCACCCATTTTCCCTTCCCTCCCCTCAACCCTTTCCTCCCTCCCTCCTCCTCTTCCTCCCCCTCCCCTCCCCCACCCCCAGGTATGAACGCTTCCCTCCGCTCCATCGTCCGTATGGGCCAGTACCTGGGATGTAGAGTCTACTACATTAAGGAGGTGGGCACAGTATGCACGCCAGTCTGTTGGTTTGTTTGTTAGCTTGCTTGTTTGTTAGCTTGTTTGTTTGTTTGTTTGTTTGTTTGTTTTTGTAGAGAGAAACGCTAAGACATTAAGGAGGTGGGCACAGTATGCACGCCAGTCTGTTGGTTTGTTTGTTAGCTTGCTTGTTTGTTAGCTTGTTTGTTTGTTTGTTTGTTTGTTTGTTTTTGTAGAGAGAAACGCTAAGACATTAAGGAGGTGGGCACAGTATGCACGCCAGTCTGTTGGTTTGTT
>NW_004798064.1:133905-134618 GCF_000002075.1 Aplysia californica | reverse complement strand
ATTTTACAGGTGTCACAAGTAGGGTGTTATCGTTTGATGATCTTAGGTTTCTCCCTGGTTTATATATACTGATAAGTTCTTGTAGATTTAGGATGTGTACACCGTGCACACCATTTAGTTTGTTTGCTTATTTGTTGTTGTATTTTTTAAAAATTTTGTAAGTGTTTTACGGCGTTCACTTCCATTGCATAAGGTCATATGAGCTTGCGGGACACATTAGACTTTTTCAGTTGGTAGGAAATTTTGAATTTTGCCCGGGTGGCGGCTGAATCCTGCTCTTATCGATTTTAGACCTCCGAGGGATCTTTAACGTGTGCAACTTGCACGCGGGCCCTCAGAGATTGTTCTCCCTTGTCCGAGAAGGCTAGATGTAGATCTTTCTTACCAGAAGATCAGGGATGTGGCAGAAAGACAGCAGTAAGAAGGAGCCAAGGAGTAGCAGTAGAAAGGCTGCAGAAAGAGTCAGGAGCCCAGAGGAGAGAGCAAAGGAGGTGAGGGGTGGGGGCAGAAAAAGGAGACGAAAGCAGACGACAGAACATTGCAAGAGAGCAGAAAAAGAGGTGAAAGGAGACAATTTTTACAGACGAAAATTTTTCCATTTCTACCCGGATTCGAACACAGTACCTTTGAATGAGAGTCCAACACCTTAACCTCTAAGCCACGAGAGCCCCCTGGTTTGTTTATTTGAGTAAAGAGAAGCACAAAGAAAATAA
>NW_004798064.1:127596-131176 GCF_000002075.1 Aplysia californica | reverse complement strand
GTGTGTGTGTGTGTGTGCGTGCGTGTTCGTGTTGGTATGTGTGTATGTGTGTTTGTTTATGTATTTGTGTGTGTGTGTGTGTGTGTGTGTGTGTTTGTGTTTGGTTTTTTTGTTTAATAGGTTCATTTGATTGGCTTTTTTGTGTGGAAGAAGGTCCAGTTGTTGGCGAAATACTAGATACGTTCCTTTTTCTAACATTTTGACCATCTCTTTTTGATAGCACTCTGTATACCAATAACAACCACCAATGACTGCATTAGAACTATATGTTAATGTACATAATTATAAATATAGTACAACACCCTCCTTTTTCCCTAAAAGTTTTCTCCTTTTATCTCAGGACCAGTCGTATTACGCCATCGTAATGACACATACACTGATAGCAGTAAGGTTTCAAACGTTACAATTAAACGGTACGTCATATATCTTTTCCCCAGCCACAAGAGAGCTTTCGTTCTTGAAATCATGGGTCGCATGTGTGGGTAAGGTAGTGCCGTATTAAAGATCACTTTGTGTACCTGCAATTTATGTTAAACTATACTAATCATGTATGATATTTTGTTCATTCATAACTAAATTTCTGGGAAAGTATGACACCATCGTTTTCAGCTTTTGTATTATAATTTGTGGACAAATAAGCCCCTGGGCTGTTCTATTTGATTTTTTAGATACGTGGCTTATCATGTTATACAAGTTTCCTTTCTACTTGAACTCACCTGACGAGAGATGTTTACAGTAAAACTAAAGTAACCCCCCCCCCCCCTCACATCCTCGTGCATCAAGGCGATCACAGCCCATCGTTTCCTGTTGTTATTCCTGTTAGATACAGCCGCACCCCACTTTGTCTCTCACTCTGATTCCATTTGTAACACATTAGGTTTTAGCACTTCGAATTGGGGTGTGTACATGTACTCTTCTTTTCCCCTTCCTATCCACAGTCAATAAATTTGGCATCAGGGAGGGGGCAGTTAGGGGGTGGGGTTGGGGGGGGGGGCGTTGTGTCTTATCACATTTCCTGCCCCCAGTTTTAAATGGATGTGTTGTTGTTGTTGTTGTTGTTGTTGTTGTTGTTGTTGTTATTGCTGTTGTTGTAGTTGTTGTTGTTGTTGTTTTCTATACCTACTTATCCCCTCCAACTCTCCCCAGATTTCTCCCTCTGGTGGCGGGTATAGCTACAGAAGCCAGTGCCATCTTCATACCCGAGGACCCGCCATGGGGAGATTGGAAGCAGTATATCTGTGACCTACTTACAGAGGTCAGTACATCGTTGACCTACTTATAGAGGTCAGTACATATGTGACCTACTTACAACAGATGTCAGTACATCTGTGACCTATTTACTGAGGTCCAGACATCACTGAACTATTTAAGAGGATCAATACATTTGTGACCTACTTACTGAGTCAGTAGATCTGGACCTACTATCTGAGGTCAGTGTGGATTGTGGTTGTAAAAATTAGGTGACCTACTTACTGAGGTAAGTGTTTGATTGGCAGTGTGTTGTTTGACAAGATGGTTAATACATCTTTAAACTATAACCAGTCTAAGGTACCGTCTTTGTATTGCTGTAGGTTTGTTTGTTGTTGTTGTTGCTGTTTGGTAAAGAGTTTTACACCCTTAATAACACAATTTGGGACGTTCACTGGTCGTACTGTTTTGAACCCGCTTGTGAAAGCCCAAGCAGGCAATGTAGGAAACACCTTTTTTTAATAGAAAGAAATACTTATAGCCCGGTCAAGAATTCGTGGCGCAACTTATCCTCTAGTATCTTTTTAACGAGTGAATCAATGTCATTCATACCTTGTACAGCAGTTTGCGTCAATGTGTCATAATTTAATAATATTTTTCCACAACAATTGTTGCAAGATTTTAAATTAATTTCTTCATAGAATTATATAAAATACTATAAACATCTTTCACGTTGAAAATGGGATTGTTCACGCCTTCCCCGCTTCTCACACACATTTTGCATACCCATATGGCCTACGTAACAGCTCACAAGGGACACATTTAAGAGGCAAAACTTAATACAAGAAATTGATTTTATAATTAACACATTTTTTTGCACTAAAGATTTTCAGAACGTGCGTACAATAAAAATAGTGTCACGATAAGACAAAAATGACTGACATGCTTATAAAAGCGATATTGCCCCAGCTGTAAACCTTGTATAATCTGTAGAAACCACCCACTTGGATGTTTTATTAGTATTTATTAAAGAATTGTCTAGAATTTAGCTATCAGGTGTTTACAAAAATATTGACCTGTTAAGACAAATTGATACAATTCAGTGTGCAAAAACTGGAGAGTCTATGTTCGATTGTTTGGGAAATATTTCACAATACGTTGCGCAGCGAATTTTTGACTGCACTATAGTAAAGTTTCTCAATATCACAACCTTTAGGTGGATGGTCACTGATGTATGTCCTTGGGCAAGACAAAACGATAACTCTATTTTTTTTTATGGGCTCTGCTCAGTGGCAACCAGCAGCGGGGCAGTTGTAAATGTGTCTGTTTTTAGTGTGTTGTTGTATAATATTTGACGTTCTTTGTGATTTGTTAGTTATATTAGGTTGAAGGAAGCCACTGGTTGGCTCAATATCTTTCCTTTCCCTCTGTGGTTTCTTTCTCGCTATAGCTCCAACCCAGCAATAATACGTGTTATCATTTGGTGCTTTTCCCCCCTCAGACCTAAAATACGGACCAGCGAGTGTAGAAAAGTGGTGTACCCACATCAGTCGATATGTGTGTCTATATGTGTGTCTGACTGCCTGACTGTCTGTCGTTATTCCCCGGAGACAGAAGAGCGCCTTATCCACATTGTGCTGTGTGTCATTCTGTCTGTCTATTTGTTGTCAATCCGTGTGCCTATCTGTCTGTCTGTAAATCCCAGAGACTACAGAGAGGAGAAAAGTGTCTCAGACACATTATGTTGTGTGTCCATCTGTCTATCTGAGTGTCTATCTGTGTGTCTATCCGTCTATTTAAATGTCTGTCTATCCGTGTGTCTCTTTGTGTGTATCCGTGTTCCTATCTGTCTGTCCATATTCTCCAGAGACTCGAGAGCGGAGAAAAGCGTCACACCAAGATTATGTTGTCTATCTATATGCGTGTCTATCTGTCTATCTGTGTGTCTATTTGTGTATCTATCTGTGTGTCTATCTGTCTGCCCGTCTGTCCGTAATCCCCAGAGACTGGAGAGCGGAGAAAAGCGACGTACCCACATTGTGCTGGTGGCGGAGGGAGCCGCGGACAGGAAGGGGAATCCCATCAAGTGTACGGACGTGCAGAAGGTGTGTGGGTCTGTGTGTGGGAGAGATAGTGTGTGGTTTTCTGTGTGGTTGACTGTGTGGATGTCTGTGTGGATGTCTGTGTGGGTGTCAGTGTGGGTGTCTGTGTGGGAGCCGAGATCAGGCAGGGCGGAGCCCATCAAGTGTACGGGATTGAAGAAGGTGTGTGGGTCTGTGTGTGAGTGTATGTGTGAACCAGATAATGTGTATGCGTGTTTGTGTATGTGTGTGTGTTTGTGTGTGTGTGTGTGTGTGTGTGTGTGTGTGTGTGTGTGTGTGTGTGTGTGTGA
>NW_004798064.1:116642-122110 GCF_000002075.1 Aplysia californica | reverse complement strand
ACCTGTGTCTCCCCGCGACACCCCAGGGTACAAGGGGGAGAAAAAAGTAAAGTAAAGTAAAGATAAATAAAGACTGAAAATAGGGGTTTACCACATACTTTTTAGACCCCTTGTTTCTTGACGTATCGTTTGTATCCAAGTTCTGGTACATTTCTTGTAACTAATCAATAGTAATCTGCTAGCATATCATCACGCTATTTGCCCTGATGTAGCTGTCCATGGGTACAATATTTTGGTGAAAACGTTCCCAATACCCATCAGTCACTGCGCCACATTTTTATAAGACCGTCCACATAGTTGCATGCAATCCGCTTGCTCTCTATTTAGAAGAAAATGGTCCAAAATCATTTTCATAATTTCTAAATGTATTGCATTCTCAGACGTTCATCAAGCAAATTTCATTGCTGGCACCTTGAACCCAAGAATTCAGCTCAGTCTGTCAGAAGGTCGTTCAGTCCATTTTACTTGACGATGTTCGTACTTGTTTCTTGCGCGAACGATCGACATCACTGCACAGGGGGCATCCCCATATGCGCTCGTCCCCCGAAGAAGCACATCTCGAAGTGTGTAGATGCTGACTGTTCCAAACAATGGTTGATTCCATAGATTTCTGCTCCTCCCACTAAGTCCTGATCTTCTGCAAGGCGCCCCATCCAATTCCAAGCTCACGAAGCCGCTCAAGATGATGGTATTCCGATTCTTTTTCTTCTTTTTCCCGTTTTTCAGGTTTTTTCAGGGAACAGCTTTTCTTCAGGTTTTGCTTCCCCAGCGAGCTCATCAGCCCGCTCATTGCCCTTGACTCCAGTATGGGCCAGGGTGAAGATCCAGGTGATCTTTTTCAGTGTCGTCTTCTTCAGGAGCTCTGTCCATTCAGCTCTGAGGTTTCCACTTTCAATCTTCCATAGAGTGCTCTGAGAGTCTGTTACAAAGATCACATGTGCTTGTCGAGTTGTTGTAGCCTATTTGAAAGCCTGGGTGATTGCCTCAATCTCCATTCTCATGCTAGATGTTGTCATAGCGTATGCTCTCTGCTGTTCCTGCACCAGTCTGCCTCTCACTCTTGCTGAGAAGCCCCATCCAGATTTCCCCCCTCATTTAACAGATCCATCCGTGTATACAACTACATCTCCATGCCTTGAGTTGACTTCAATCAGTCGTCCTATCTCAGCATCTGTCGCCCCCTGCGGCCCCTCTCTACATTCTCTTTTCAGCGTAATCCCTACCTTCTCAAAATCTGACTGCTATCTGTCTTTCATCTTTATCCATTCTTCAACCCGCTGTATATCTTCCAGTGGGCGGACTTCCTTGATGGTGTTTTCGGCCTCGGCCATCCAAGAATCTCCACGTTTTAGACGATTCCCTTTATTTCTCCAATGGCTTCGTGAAGTAGGTGTTGCTTATCAGCCGCCACCCTCATGTACGCCCTGACCTGAGCCACTTTGTGTCTGTTTTCCACTGACATGAGGCCCAATACATGCCTCATGCAGATAACTGTCGTATCTCTGGAGCAGCCTAGTATGATGTGCATGACCTCATTTTGAACACGATCCAACTTACTTGTCCAGTTGGGTCTTTGTCAAGGTCATAACTCCGAGCACATAATCGATTACTGCTAATACCAGCTGCTGATACATAAGAAGCAGTAGCGTTTGTTCCATTCCTGAAGCCGCCATGACCTTCACTGCATTCAAGCCCTTCTTTGCCCCCCCCCCCCTTACATGACTGTAATATTACTATGATGTATCAAATGTAGATCTAGAAATTAAACGTCTTTGGAATTGGAGGATTTGGTCAAATTGTGTCACAGTCGTAACTTAACTTTGGTCCCACCATGAAGAAGAGCCTCGCTGCCCTCAAATGTTTCAAACCCCACGAAATGGAGGTTTAGTTTTCGTACGAGTTTTAAGGCCCTTGCAACACAATTAGGCCATATAAGTGCCGAAGATTAGAGGTGTTACAAGAGAGTAACAGACACAAAAAGGAGGAGAGATAAGGTGCGACAGATGTTTGATAGGAAAGAAGGAGCAATCAACACCAGAGTATACGCCAGCCATAGGCTAAAATGGAGGTTTGACAAAACGTTTTGCAATGTGCACAGGGTATAACAGCTCATCGTTTGTCCAGGCATTTCAGATCGTTTGTATATCGTTTGTATCGTTTGTCCAGGCATTTCAGATCGTGTGTATCGTTTGCCCAGGCATTTCAGATCGTTTGTATATCGTTTGTATCGTTTGTCCAGGCATTTCAGATCGTGTGTATCGTTTGCCCAGGCATTTCAGATCGTTTGTATCCTTTGTATCATTTGTCCAGGCATTTCAGAGCGCGTGTGAGCTGTTGGAGGGACGAGCCACCTACAGTGAGCTGTGTATTCCCATGTGTGTGGTACCCGCTACTATTGCCAACAATGTACCGGGGTGTGACCTCAGTCTAGGAGCAGACACCGCTCTCAACCAGATATGTGAAGTATGTGTGTGTTTGCATGTGCGGGCGCGCACGCGTGTGTGTATGTGCGTGTGTGTATGTGTGTGTGTACTTGCGTGTACGTGTGTGTGTGTGTGTGTGTGTGTGTGTGTATGCATATAAAATTGTGGATGTGTGCGTGTATACATGTCTGTGTGTCTGTGTCTGTGTCTGTGGGTGCCTCAGTGTAAATGTGCTTGCCAGTGTGGCTGTGTATGTATTTGTGTTTCAGGCAGCTTCTCTTTGTTTTTCACCATCTCAAAAATTCTTTTTTTTTATGGCGTTAATATCTTTTTCTCCAAACCCATCATGTTAAAAAAACAAATCAATATGCAACATCTTGCCCTTTCTTATTTTTGTCCTAAAGCTTGAAGTGTCGGTAAAAACATTGCTATCACGGGTATGTCCTACGTGTTTCCTTTCTCTATTAAATATATGTCTGACAGTCTGTCTGCCTGTGTGTCTGTCTGCCTAGCTGGCTGCTATCTGCCCACCACTTACCTAGAGCCTAGAGTTAAGGCAGCGTTGTTAGGTAAATAGGTTTTCTGACTACTCTAATTTAGACTTACCCTAACTAGAAATAAGTACACTAAACGAAAGTATACGTAATCCTTTATAGGCCACTCGTCTGAACAATATAATGTATTAACTACAAACTTCCCCCCTACTCCCCCCCCCCCTAAAAACAACAAAAACGACAACAAACCAAACCTTCTAGGCATGTGATGATCTGAAGCACTCTGCCTTCAGCGTACAAAACTGCGTCTATGTGGTGGAGGTGGGCGGGGAGAAATGCGGTTACTTAGCAACGCTTGCCGGCATCACATCTGGAGCTGACGCGGCTTACATCAAAGAGGAGAAGTTCACGGTCAGAGACATTCAGGTAGGTTTGTGCTCCACTGGACCATGTGTGCAGGGTTTTGATCACTGCAGCTGTCAACGCTGTTGACTAAAAACATTATCTTTCCTCTGTGGCCAAAATTATTACGCTTTATGCCAGTGTTCTGTAAATTTTCAGTCCCATGTTGGATAAACTCCCGTTTCAGCGACTGCAATAGTGTTTTTAAAGCAATATACATCAACATGGGGATAATGGGCTAGTATGAGATAGCGTTAAGTTCGTTAAGCAATATACATCAACATGGGGATAATGGGCTAGTATGAGATAGCGTTAAGTTCGTTAAGCAATATACATCAAAATGGGGATAATGGGCTAGTATGAGATAGCGTTAAGTTCGTTAAGCAATATACATCAACATGGGGATAATGGGCTAGTATGAGATAGCGTTAAGTTCGTTAAGCAATATACATCAAAATGGGGATAATGGGCTAGTATGAGATAGCGTTAAGTTCGTTAAGCAATATACATCAAAATGGGGATAATGGCTAGTATAGATAGCGTAAGTTCGTAAAGCAAATCATCACATGGGGATAATGGGTTATTAGAGATAGCGTTAAGTTCGTTAAGCATATACATCAAAATGGGGATAATGGGCTAGTATGAGATAGCGTTAAGTTCGTTAAGCAATATACATCAAAATGGGGATAATGGGCTAGTATGAGATAGCGTTAAGTTCGTTAAGCAATATACATCAAAATGGGGATAATGGGCTAGTATGAGATAGCGTTAAGTTCGTTAAGCAATATACATCAAAATGGGGATAATGGGCTAGTATGAGATAGCGTTAAGTTCGTTAAGCAATATACATCAACATGGGGATAATGGGCTAGTATGAGATAGCGTTAAGTTCGTTAAGCAATATACATCAACATGGGGATAATGGGCTAGTATGAGATAGCGTTAAGTTCGTTAAGCAATATACATCAACATGGGGATAATGGGCTAGTATGAGATAGCGTTAAGTTCGTGAAGTTGGACGCTACAAGCATACACTCCGAAATAGTATGTACTTCCGCAACAGAGTTTTAACAAAAAGAAACACTCCAATAAATAAATAAATAAATAAATAAATAGATAAATAAATAAATAAAATAAACACTGAGCAGGATCGCACAGCTTGCGACTTGATCTAGGATAGACATCTGAATTCTTTCAACTCGAACGGTTTTTTTTTTATTATAAATTTTGTTTTCAAATTAATACAAATTCTATCTCTATTGAGCGATCCCTGCAGGATTATTTGAAATTCAATTTTGTACATTCAAACAATGATAGTAATACCAACAGGCGTTAGGCGTTCTTGAACGTGGGTTGTTTTGTAAATGTTTCAAGGCCTTTTCATTACAAAGTTCCATAATATGATTTTTTTGGGCCGTTTAGAATTACAAAAACGAGGATGTAACAAACAAAATGTTATATCAGCTCTATCAAAATCGTTAGATTGTTCGGAGTCGTTATCAGGATAACATTCAAAGAATTGCTTTCGAAAAAAACTTGACACGTTATGAAACTCGAAATCTTTACCTTCAAATTATTCCTAACTAGGTACTGAGCAAATTTAACTGTGTCATTCTAGGGTAGCGAGTTGTCTCGATCCTGTCGGAGATGGACGTTTCTTGCAGAGATACCGCCTCTAAACTAACATGACAATTTTGAAATGTGCGTGAAACTTGCTAGCTTACAACTTGTTTCTTACGACGGCACGAGTATTAAAATCCGATGGCACTGAATATTTACGCCCTCTTGAACACAACATTTATGCTTGTATTTATTATTTTTTTAGACAGGATTGGGGGCTCTCGTGGCCTAGATGTTAAGGTGTTGGCCTCTCATTCAAAGGTCCCGGGTTCGAATCCGGGTAGCGACCGAAACATTTTCTTCTCTAAAATTTTCTCCTTTCACCTCCTTTTCTGCTCTCTGGCAATGTTCTGTTGTCTGCTTTCATTTCCACTTTCTGCCCCCACCCCTTCACCCCGTCACCTCCTTTGACCATTCCTCTGGGCTCATGACTCTTTCTGCAGCCTTTCTACTGCTACTCCTTGGCTCCTCCTTACTGCTGTCTTTCTGCCACCCCCCTGATCTTCTGGTAGGAAAGATCTACACCTAG
>NW_004798064.1:110562-114939 GCF_000002075.1 Aplysia californica | reverse complement strand
GTGTATGTGTCTGTGTCTCAGTGTGTATGCATGTGTGTATGTCTGTGTGTGTGCGTGTGTGTGTATGTGTGTGCGTGTGTATGTGTGTGTGCGTGTGTATGTGTGTGTGTATGTGTGTGTATGTGTCCGTGTGTGTGTGTGTGTGTGTGTGTGTGTGTGTGTGTGTGTGTGTGTGTGTCCACTGGAACAAAAACACAAGCAAAAATATCATCCTCCCATTGACCACTGCCTCATGTAATCTGTTTGTGTATTATGTGTTTTTTGGTGGATGTATGTGTCTGTGTGTGTGTGTGTGGACGCGCGTGTGTGTATGTGTGTGCATGTTTGTGTGTATGTGTGTGTGCGTGTGTGTATGTG
Source organism: Aplysia californica (assembly GCF_000002075.1). Lineage (NCBI taxonomy): Eukaryota > Metazoa > Mollusca > Gastropoda > Aplysiida > Aplysiidae > Aplysia > Aplysia californica. Next base: position 114,582 of record NW_004798064.1, on the reverse strand, counting down.
TGTGTGTGCGTGTGTCTTTGTACGTGTTTGTGTATGCCTGTGTGTGTATGTGTATGTATGTGTGTTTGTGTGCTCCCACAGGAACGAAGAGGCCAACGCCAACATCACCACTGACTTCATCTATCGAGTCCTGAGTGAGGAGGGAAAAGACGCATTTATCACCAGGTACATGACACAGAGAGAGAGAGAGAGAGAGAGAGAGAGAGAGAGAGAGAGAGAGAGAGAGAGAGAGAGAGAGAGAAGGGATTACAACCCTTGACTTTATAGAAAAGATTGTGTATACAGAATAGATTACTTTTAAATGTTAAAAAAAATGAATCATCTAATGTGTGGATGTTGTCTCCTTTGACTTAAAAAATCAGATTAGTTTTGTTTAAAAGAGCGATTAAATTATCACCAGATAGAAGACAGGGAGATGGGTTGTCATCCCTGACTTCACAGGATAATCTTTTGTGAAGAAAAAAATGTATTTAACCCCAGGTGCATAGAAGACGGAGTTGGCTACCCTGAATTTATCAAATAGATTACATTTGTAAAGCAATACGTTATAGAGGGTTAAAGTAGATAACACGCAGAAGGTTATGATAGAATAGGTATGTCTAACAGGACTTTATATACCAGTTCTTGGCTTGATTTTAATTGATGATTAGAATGGACTTTATTTGTAAACTAGGAATCAAGAGATTATTGTGATGGGCCATATTTGTAAAACATGACTATACAGGTGGTTAAGGTAGATTCAACAATTTGTAAAACAGAATTTTTTAGATAGTAATGATAGATGATAGATAGTTGTGAAAAAAGATAATTTGTAAAACAGGGTTTAATAGATAGTTATGGTAATGAAATCTTTTTGTAAAACAAGACTTCATTGGTAGTGACGATAGATCCCTTTTGTAAAACAGGAGTTTACTGATAATTATTAGAGATCGCATTCGAAGGGTCCAGGGGGAAAACAAGAGGTGCCAGGGCTTGTTTGTTTTTCGTGTATATGATTTGAGCTATGACGCTGGTTGGAAAGTGTTGATTGGAAAGTGTTTACACTCCTCAACTCGCCCATCTTAGAGTGTCCAGGGTTAAAACCTGATAAGTAGCCCAAATCAGTCTTGGAAAATAAGTTAAGCTCATGCACAGTGATTCAAAAAGAATAAGCCAAAATCATCAGGAGTTATTTCAAAAATTGGGGGGGGGGGGGAAGAAAAACTCTAGCTTGGACACATATGTTGTACATACCTTCATGTTTTTATTTCATGTTTTACAAGAAATCAATATGGCCACAACCGCAGCACTACCACCATCACGCCGATCTGAGAATTCCTCCTAAACGCGCCTCGGGAGGTCTCTTTCCAACGTGTTAATCGTATCTTTTATTCGATCTTTCCTGTCATCGATTTTTGTTGGAAGTGGAAGTAGAGGAACATTAACCTTGTCTTTAAATACAAGGGTCGTTCAAAAAGTTTTGCCCCCTCTCCAATAACTTCTTAACTATTCAAGATATCTTCATGAAATTTTTACACAATCGACTTTTTATATGTATACTCTCAAACCCAAAAAACAGAGTTATGCTATCATGTCACACCTTTATGCTATTGCTGTTTACATTACGGAAGCTAGGGTACATTGTCGTCGAGAAAATGGCGTCCAGCAAACCTATGAATGTGCGCTTAAAGCAAAGAGCTATTATTGTGTTCCTTACTGCAGAGGGAGCTGCACCCATCGGTATTCATAGGCAAATGAAGCGTGTCTATGGTGAAGCATGTGTAGATGTAAGTACTGTTCGAAGATGGGCAAAGGAGTTCACTGAAACCAGTCCACCAGAGACAGATTTGCTTGGTCCCCACATTTTGTTACCCGAGCTGAAACTGAACCGAAGTCAAGTTAATGATGAACTCCTGGCCCGTTATGCCAATGAAGGTGAATCTTTCTTACGCCGTATAGTCACAGGAGATGAGACTTGGGTACACCTTTATGACCCAGAGAACAAAAGACAATCGAAAGAATACAGTCACATTGGCTCACCTAGCCCCAAGAAGTTCAAAGTTGTTTCATCTGCACAGAAAGTGCTTATGACAGTGTTTTGGGACTGCGATGGTCTGATTCATATAGAATTGTGGAACAGGGTTCCACTATCAACTCTGAACGATATATTGAGACCCTGAGAAAACTTAGAGAACGGCTGTCACGAGTTCGGTCGGGAAAAAATGCAATTTTGCTCCACGACAACGCCCGTCCACATACGAGTCGACAAAGTCAAGATGCCATGATAAGTCTCAAATTTCTAGAGCCTTACCGCACCCATCATACAGTCCAGACTGTATCTTACTTTCATCCTTTTTCCTAAGTTGAAGGAGTTATGCAGATGACGATGCATGAACTTCAAGAAAATGTGCGTCGCTGGTTCAGAGGAAAACCACATGAAATTTTCGCCGACGGCATGTGACAACTTATTCGACGTTGGCGGATCTGCATCGACAAAGAAGGCGACTATGTTGAAAAGTAAAGACACTGTCTTGTAGCAGACATTCTAAGCTTTCATTCGGTGTATAATTTGTGTATGTAGCATCAGTAATAAAGAAATTATGAACTTGGAGACAAAACTTTTTGAACGACCCGTGTACCTAGAAAGAATAGCAGCAGATTCCCCCAGCAGTTTATCCAAGAAGGTATCTTTTTCCCAGCGTCGACGGTGTCATCAGTCATGAGTGTAGCAAGTGGCCACAGGCGGTACTAATTTTTTTTTAAATTGGGATATAGGGGGTCTCAACTCGTGATGGATGTTTTAAAACAAAAATAAACACTTCAATAAAAATTATTTATCCTCATGACTTCTTCCTTGATGTGTGTATCGTCTAGTGAAGGAATATATTCTCTATGGAAAATAGTTTTGGGAGTACAATATTCGATTTCTATGAACACTTTCTTTTTCCATGAGTATCTATAAACAGTATTAACAACAACCACAATAAACATAATATCAAACAGCAACAAGATAAGAACAATAACAACTTGGGGAAAGTGCTAATTGGCTCCGATCCTCTTTTACGATTGATGATTTTTTCCGTCCAGGAAGGCGGTGTTAGGCTACACCCAGGAGGGGAATGTGGCCTCACCTCACGACCGCTTCCATGGTGTGGCTGCTGGCTGTATGACTACATGCTGGATGGTACAGGCTATGGAGGAGTCTGGAGTGAAAGATGGTGAGACGAAGGGGGATTGAAAGGAAGAAGGGAGGGGGAGGAGAGGGGGATAGGTGGGAGAGAAGCAGGAAAGGTGAGGGGGAGATGAGGATGGAGATTTAAAGCAGTATGATTCCTTGCTGGATGGAGTGTGGAGTGAAAGATGGTGAGACAAAGGGAGATAGGAAGGAGGGAGGGAGGGAAGGAGGGAGGGGAATGAGAAGAGGGAGAGAGGGAGAGGGATGGAAGGGAGGAGGAAGCGAGGAAGGAAGGGAGTGAAAGGAAAGGAATGAGGTAGAGGGAGATGAGAAAGGAGAGAGAGGGGGATGATATATAATCAGGATTTGGGGGGGGGGGGTGTTACAGTTGTGTACCTACGTGCTATCGGCTATATAAGAGTGTGGTGAGACGCTAGAGAGAGACAGGAGGGAGGGGGGAATAATGGGGCAGATGAAGAGACACAGAGATGGCGAGGGAGGGAAGGAAGATAAGAGAAGGCGAGAAAGAGGATAGGAGAGAAAAATTTGGACTGGTGCGTGACGACGTGCTGGGTGATACGGGCTATGGAGGGGTGTGAAGTGAAGGATTGTAAGACAATGAGAGAGAGAGAGAGAGAGAGAGAGAGAGAGAGAGAGAGAGAGAGAATGGAGGAGGGAGAGAGCGTGAGAGAGAGACGAGAGGGAAAACGTGAAAGGGTAGGGGGAGAGTGAGTTGAACGAGTGTGTTCCTATTTTATGGATAAAAAAGGCTATGGAGAAGTGCGGAGAGAAGGATGATGAGAGAGAGAGAGACAGAGAGAGAGAGACAGACAGACAGACAGACAGACAGACAGACAGACAGACAG
>NW_004798064.1:106584-108549 GCF_000002075.1 Aplysia californica | reverse complement strand
AGAGAGAGAGAGAGAGAGAGAGAGAGAGAGGAGGAGGAAGAGGAGGGTACCCCTGACTCAACGAGTACCCATCTGCATTGAAAGGAATATATCTACCTTACTAGAGATACAGTAATCAGAACATCACACACGGTACATGTATATATTATTGTCTTAAAATAGACATAAAAACCTTGAACATATTTCTCTGACAAGGAGAAATTGAAGGATCGAGGAGGGGTAGACCCTGAGGAACTTTAATGAAGACCTTCAACAGGTTGAAGGGGAAAGAACAGGATAAATGAAACTATTTTGAGAGCATCCGGGCAAAGAAATTAATGGAGACCATAAACGCCGATGTCTCAAATGTCTGTCACAAAATTAATCTGGACCTTGATGATGTTCAAAAGCAAAGCTGGCTCTGAAAGTGTGGTGCAGGGTTGTAAATAAGAAGTTCTAATAGATCTCTTTTAAAACAAATACTAATCTCGCCTTATAATAATATTGACCCATTATTACGATTGTTCATAATTAATTCTCTTTTCCCGTGTGTCGTGGTGCATGGGGCAAAGTGTCTCTCGATATTGCGTTTATACATGACGTCTCAAGTACGTCCCAAGATTTGGATTAAATATTGATTCTTTCATTTAAGTGTTTATGAATTCCGTAATTTCGGTATCATAAAATTTTGAAACTATGTTTTTTATGTCTATATAAGGCGTGATCAAAGAGATTTGCTAAAATATTATGTTCAATTAACCTCTTTGTACATGTGTTGTTGAAATCTTGTTTGCACTTCCGGATATAGACCGGCGTCTGGGGGCGAAACGGTTAGGCGCTTCACCGTCGCACACAGAAGACTTGAGTTCGACTCCCTGTGTATTTTCTGAGTACATGGTTGTGTGTGTGTTTATTTGTTTGTTTGTGTAGGTGTGTGTTTGTTATGTGCATGTATGCGCGCGCGCCGTGTGTGTGTGTGTGTGTGTGTATGTGTGTGTGTATGTGTGTGTATGTGTGTGTGTTTGTGTATGTGTATGTGTGTGTATGTGTGTATGTGTGTGTGTATGTGTGTGTATGTGTGTGTATATGTGTGTGTGTGTGTGTGTTTTCCATGTAGTGAAAAAGGACGTTCGCCCTAATCATAAAATGAAAACGCCTGCTTGCATTGAGGCTTCTCTAAATTTTTAGTAATCTTCTCAAACTAGTGTGCCTCATTTACTAATATAATCGAACAAACACACAAGAAATGTCCGTTTATTTTGTATGTATAATATATATTTTGTTTCTGACGTCACGCAGTGTATGGTACAACATCAACAACACAATCACTGTTTGGGTTCTTGTTCAACAAACACTTCATTCTTTTAAACAACAACAAAAAGTTCCAAGTCGCAAACTTTAACAGGGACTCAGCTGTTCACACAAAGATGGTGTTTTATCTTTTATATAAAGGTCTAGTTGAGATCTCTTTTAGAAATTTACTTAACCAGCAGGCACTTCCTGGGTCACTAACCTCTGTGGGGTCAACATCGAGGATGGTATAGCCATGGCATCATAAACGAAAGGTAACACTCGACCTTGTTTTGAGAAAAGAGACCTCAACTAGGCTTTAACTTAAATCGCTGTTTGATAGGACAATACCATATAAACCTATCTGCGAGAAAACCCTTAAACACATTGAATTTGTGAAATTAAATATTGCTTGATCAAAGTTTGTCAAAATTAGGGTTAACCAACTTTTCTGCTTATCTAAGCGGAAGTCAGAAGTATGTACATGGGCTCTACATATCATTACCTGAAGATATTCCTGAACATCAAATCCAACCTTCTCAAACATAACAGCGATGAAAACACACACTTATACTTATATAAATTAAAATTGGAGTGCACTTCATTCAAAAACAGCAACACCCTAGCGGTTCTGTAGTGAATCAGTAATGCTCACCACTGCTAAACACACACACACACACACACACACACACACAC
>NW_004798064.1:104547-106002 GCF_000002075.1 Aplysia californica | reverse complement strand
ACACGTTAACACACACACATATACACACACACACACACACACACACACACACACACACACATACACACACACACACACAAACACACACCTTAGCCACCCTTCATAAATTAATTAGATCATACAGGAGGGCTGCTTCAACGCTGCCCGTCACTGTAGTGTCAGGGCCAACCTGAGCGAAGACAGAATTATATCGTCCCGGCATAAAGTAAGAGATGCCGCGCGTTCCCACAAAGCATTCGGACAAGCGACAGTCATTCTAACACTTATACGTATACACCTAACTGCGCTGACTAGACTAACACTCAGCCATTGTGGTTGCTTTAATGCTTTGGTCTGAACGCAAATGAGGGATAAGATAATATTTTTTGCTACATTTGTTCGGCCGGATGTTGTCGATAGAACGGCTGTCGCTCGTCCGAGTGTTTGGCATGAACGCGTAGACACTCGACCAAAAAACCCCTCCACACAGGAACTGAACTAACTTCTGCGTGAGACAGTGAAGGTTGCATTGTTAGAGTCAACTCTCCTTGACAGATTCCCTTACAAGACTGCTACCTCAGAATTACAACGTTCAATTTATCAGTGCCTAGTTGTTGTTGTTGTTGTTGTTGTTGTTGTTGTTTTGGAGAAATTTGACGTCAAAATTGTTTTGTTTCACAATATGTCAAGTTTTTTGTTTTAATGAAGTTCGTTGAATATCTCGATTACGAATCCGAATTCTTACGATTTTGATCAAAGATAGACCTAGTACATAACAAGATGGGCCACTCAGCCAAAAAAGTTCGCTCTTTGCTTCAGATGGCGCTGCAGTCTGTTTTGAAGCTCTCTTTCGTTTTTCCAGAAGAAGAATAGGAATAGCACCTCCTTGCGAGCGCAGTTCGACTGCTGTTTATCAGAAGTGGCCCCTCTTGTTATGTAGACTCTTTGTTTTGATAGAGCAAATAGAGTACTTCCTTTTTTACCTCAGGGTCTTAGTAAATCAAACCGGCCAACGATGTTAGATCGAGCTTTGTAATTCTGAGGTAGCGAGACGTAAACACTTAAATTTTAGCAGAAAGGAAACGAAAACTGGAACCAAACTTTCTTAAACAATTAATTGAGTCAGGCTGTGCTGCAATCAGATGCTCGTCAATAATTGGGCATATTAAGGCGGAGGCATTACTCAGGCGGTATTACATAACTCATGTTTGGCAACTTGTCAGGACGAGCAAAAAAGTGACTCGTTTACTCAATAAATATATTACTATGTCTTTCGATTGACGATGCTATAAATCGTAAAGTCACTTCGCTTAAAAAATGATGCATAGATTTTTTTTCCTCTGGAGGATTTACACCTACTGTAAATCAATTAACGGTTTTTAATACAGATTATGCAATACTCTTGCTTTTGGTGAACGAAATATCCTTTTATCTTGAATAGAAGGGGGTGGAAAAGGGAGGGGGGGGGGGGGGGGC
>NW_004798064.1:94254-104447 GCF_000002075.1 Aplysia californica | reverse complement strand
AAAGGGGGGGGGGGGGGGGTGTCGCTGGTTTCCGAAGTAAAATTAGCGAGAAGATTACCGCCAAAGTTTGGTGACATCCATCATAATAATATTACCTTTAATGCCCTTGAAAACTACAATTTCACTTTTTTGTGCCTTTGACCAAGGCCTTTTGTGTGTTTTAGTGAAATTCACATAGAAATGATTTTGCAAATTAAAATAAAAGTGGCTGAGAAGAAACACATGATCAAAATTGCCAAACGAGCAGGACAATGCCGGTTTCTTTGATTCCATTATTTAGAAGAGCGCCTGTTTTCACCACAGTGAGTCACAATTAATTCATTAAGTCCCCTTTTTCGATTTTCGACATTTTCATTGTCATAAATATAATATGTTCTACATACATGTCGCCAGAATCGTGCAATTTTGTAAGTTGTACTCCCTTCACTTCTCCGATTTTGGCGTAAATTTCCTCGAAAGCACTGAAATCCGCCGCGAAAACAAGAGGTAATACAGAGTGCATTTGAAATTCTACGAAACACGGGCTGTAACCATAGTTAGTACATTTTTAAAAAATTTGTTTGGTCTCTAAATGGAAAAACTTTTCAACAAACTCAACAGTCGTGATTTAACTTCCTAAAAGTTGGAAATTGAAGTTGTATTATTATAATTATTATAATTCCCAGCTCGATCTTCCAATGGTCAAGTAAGAACACGTTTCTGGAATCTAGTCTACAACCTTTTGATTCCAAGCAGTACTCAGTCACGCTTTGAATGTGGAAGAAGATGGTGCTTTGTTGTAAGGGAGAGCGAGAAAAATCCATGTCTCATCTTTCCTTCACAGGGGATATATAGAAACAATCGGACATTTTGGTCAATGTATCGGTACGTATGTCGGTAGATGCGTTGATCATTGTACCAGACAGTGTGTCAGAGTGTTGATCATAATGTCGGTCGCTTTGTATATCGTGTCGGTGAGGACATCCGTCGTTGTTTCGGAGCACATGTATCTATTAGTGTACAGATAAGTGTATCGGTCATTGTGTCGATTTTCCCGTCAGTGTATCAGTTAGCGCGTCGGTGAGTGTGTTTGTGTCAGTCTTCGTGTGGGTCAGTGTGTCGGTCGGTGTGTTGTTCCCTGTGTCGATCAGTGTATCGGTCAGTGCAATGGTCAGTGTGTCGGTCGGTGTGTTGTTCCCTGTGTCGATCAGTGTATCGGTCAGTGCAATGGTCAGTGTGTCGGTCGGTGTGTTGTTCTCTATGTCGATGAGTATATTATTGGTCAGTGCAATGGTCAGTGTGTTGGTCTAGTGTGTCACGTCTGTTGTTGATGACACTCGTCCACCGTCCAATGGTCGGTCAGGTTATCGGTCAGTATATCGTCAGTATATCGGTCAGTATATCGTCAGTATATCGGTCAGTGTATGGGTCAGTGTATGGGTCAGAGTGTCGGTCGGAGTATCGCTCTATATATCGGTGAGTACATCGGTCAGTGTGTGTGTGCATGTTATTTTTGGTAAGTGTTTTATGGTTCTCGCAACTGCATAAGGTCATATGAGCGCTCTGTCAATGTATCGGTTATATCGATGAGAGTATCGATGAGAGTATCGATGAGTGTATCAGTTTGTGTATCAGTCAGAGAAGCGGTCAGTGTGATCTCTCTGGTCAGTGACTGACGTCATGGCGTCCACTACTGACGTCACGTCTGTGTTCGGTAACGTTTGTCTACCATCCAATGGCGAAATTTGTCCTCATTTTGTTGGCGGGACAGTGGACAGTGATCAGTGGTCAGTTGTCTAGCTCAGTGTACTCCTCCGTGTCCTGAAAAGGTACAGCAAAAGTAACAATCGTAATCGTTGTTGTAGAAATAAAAATGGTTAAATGATATAGGTTTAGCACCCCTTTCAACACAATTAGGTTATTTAAGAGGCGGGACCTAAAAGACAACGTCCATCTCCGAAAGGACCAAGCCAAGTGGGAAAATCCTGTAAAGTGCTTTCCCAAGGACACAACGTCGGACAGAGCGGACGCTCGAACCCCTCGAAGTTGTATGTACAAAAAGAAAAAACAAGAAGTAGGTCTTATATGGCGACTTGGTATTTTATGAATTTTAAGGCATCATCATCATCATCATCATCATCATCATCATCATCATCATTATCATCGTCATCATCATCATCATCATCATCATCATCATCATCATCATCATCATCATCATCACAGTGTATTGATAATGGCAGCATTTATGTAAGCATATTATACATGCTCTACTGCATGTTTTATGCACTTTACAAAGATTTCTACGGCTATACCCTAAGCAGACCCTACATCTCTCAGACATGCTATTTTAATGGCAAAATATTTCACTGTCTATAGCTGGGTACGAGGACGCATTTCCACCTTGATGAAGTGGGGAAAATTTAAATAAAACGTCTTTTCCACTGTCACAAACTTTTTGGCTGCTGGCCCAACAGCCTTACTTCTTGTATAGATCTTTAGAGCCACAAATAATGCTATGCAATATTTGTCAACTGTACAGTCCTATAGTGCGGTCAAAAATTCGTGGCGCAACTTGTCTATCCTCGAATATTTTAACGTGTGAATCAATGTCACCCATACTTGACACACCAGTTTGTACAAATTTGTCTAAACTTAATCATATTTTTCCAAAACAGTTGAGGTTAGCTTTTAAAACTTTTCTCATAAATAATTTATATAAAGTACTATAAATCTCCTTCACGCGGAAAATGGAATTGTTTACAGCACTACCCGCTTCTCCTATACATTTTGCGTACCGTATGCATATGGCCTACGTCACAGCTCACCAATGATACTTTTACGTGGCAAATCTAGAACAGTTAAAAAAATATATTTTATAGTGAACACTTCTTTGAACTAAAAGTTTTCAAAACATGCGCTCAATAAATATAATCTAGTAATTAGAAAAAAAAGACGAACTTGCGTTTAAAAGCAATATTGTCCCAGCCATAAACTTTTAAAAATCTGTAGAATCAACAGACTGAGATTTTCTATTAGTATTCGCTAAGGAATTCTCTAGAATAGATCTACAAAAACATTGATCTGCTGTTAAGACAAAGAGATACAAATCACTGCGTAAAAGCTGGAGAGTTCATGTTGGATGGTTGAGGAGATATGGACAATAAGTTGCCCCACGCACTTTTGATCGCACTATAGTGTTTAAAGTGATGCTATTTTTCAAAATCTTTTCCTTTTTTCTCATTTTTCTCATTCTATGTAATATAGATCTAGCCCCTAGGAGTAAAATAGGTTCTAAAATTTCATCGCTGAATTAGCTGAACATTTCTTAAAGAAGTAAGAGCGTGTAACTTTAGCAGCTGTTGAATTTTGAGACTTCGGTTTTTATAAAAAGGAAGTTAAAGAATTAGACAATATTTCCGTAACATATTTCCCAATAAGCTCCAAGAAATTAGAACTAATTGACAGAGGAAAGCACAGATAAGGGCCTACTTTTGAACACCAAGGAAACTGAATGCATGCGATATAAGAAAACTGCTGAATTCCAGTTTGCAGAATCACATGTAAGAACAAAAGAATAGAACAGGTCAATATATACCTTGACTGCAAAATTACACCAAAAATGCAAAAATCGACGCACAGATTTTTTTAAAAAGAGAATCGCAATATCTATAGAAACTTTCAACGAGATTAAACCTATCCTCTCAAGTAGCAACATAACAACAGTGAACACAAAAGTAAGAACATTGAAAGCGTACGTATGGTCAATCCTTTTATGGATGCGAGAGCTGAATTCTAAACAATGACACCGAGAGAAGACGAGGGGGCTGCTGAAATGTAGTATTTAAAAAAAATACGCACAATCTCATGGACTGAGAGGAAAACAAACAGAGAAGTGCTCCAAAAAAGGGCAGGAAGTTAGAGATCCATAATCAGAACTATCAGAAAAAAGACTATTAATATTCCTTGGCCACAAAGATAGATCAGATGGACTAAAGAAACTGCTGCTGTGTGGACAGAGAGAGAGGGGAATAATAAGATAGGAAGACCAAGAACATACACAGATGGCCTTAGCTGCTTTGCAAAGAATAACACAACGAGAAAAACCGAGCAGATCAAGTAGACAGACAATGGGAAGGAAAGGGGGACCATAATCGTCAATGTCTGCTCCAGGCCTGACACCTGGAGGAGAAGCTCGCTCAACAGAAATGATGAAACGAATTAAAGAACTGTTAGAGGTTAGTCAGAAGCAAACTAGGGCAAGCTCATGATGAGATGAAGTCAATTCGGCATGTTTAGGCTTTGCCATATTGCAAGATCTATTACTACATCTTCGATTTTGGTAACTATAGGTCACATCAATGGACATCACATTGAATAAATATTAATCTGATTTCAGAATGTCTTCTTATGTGTCCCTTATGAGAAATCTGTTTCATCGTTGATGGTTTAAAGGGCACCACTGGTAGGTTCTATTTTTTTTTCTCTCCTGCTGTTGTTTGTCCCTTTCTGCCTTTCTCTTTCCCTGCGCTAAACGACTGTTACATGTACTGTGTCGACGTGCTTCTCGTTGTTCAAACGAGCCAACAAACAATTTAGATTAAGACAATTTAGATTAAATAGGAGGCGGACTTTGACTGTGCCTATTGGGGAGGGCCAATTCATGCTGAGAGGGATACAACGTGCCAGCAGAAATACCGAGACGCTTAATTAAAAATCCTCTTCACATAGGAAGTGAACTCGGATGTTCTGCAGGTGACGGAGAAGTGCCTATCCTCAGCAAACGCTGGTCAAAAATATTCTAAACTAAACAGTACTGACCTGCATAGAGCGACCTTTAGTCTCTATAGGGAGGGCGAGAACCAGACATATAGTGATGATACCAAACAGGACGTAACCGTTGATGCCGATGTAAGCGTTCTTTTCTGTGCCCACCTGGGAAGGGGAGGGGGGGAGGTGGAAGTAGGGATTAGGAGATGGAGGAAAAGAGGTGGGCATGTCTGAGCTGTCATAATAATCACTGAACAATACAAATAATGAGTACTGGTACTGTATTATATTTATTGTCATCGCATGTAGGACGGATGTGTGGTTAAAACACGTAGACTTGAGGAGAGCCAGAACATTGGAGTAAATATGTTAATCGGACAAAACTCAAAGAATATATCATGTCAAGCGCCATCATATTTGTTGGTGGAGTTTTCATTAAATTAATAACCAAGCTTCAAAACAAAACGAATCAAAGTTTGTTTTTTTGTTATTAACCATTTTTTTCGTCAGTACCATAAGATCTAATCAACAGTGTGCGATGGAGCAGTCATTTCTGGTTTCGTATCTCATGGATAAGACATGGAAAGACTTTGAAGCCTCCGTTTTTTAGGTTTTAAAAGTTCCATCTTATACGCAATGATATACATGTAATAATATGGTACGTCTGAAGTTTTCTGAGGAATAGCATGTCGCTACCTTAGAATTACAAAGTTCTGACATTTTTAGCCATTTTGAGTTACTAAAAAGACGAGGTCTTAAAACAAATTTAATGCTCTATTTGCTCTGTCAAAATCATAAGAATAGTCGGAGTCTTTATCAAGATATTCAAAGAATTGCTTTCGAAAAAGATTGTTGACATTGTACAACTCAAAATTTTTAACGTCAAATTTCTCAAAACTAGATCTAGGTACTGAGCAGTAGAACTTTGTAATTCTGGGGTTGTGAGTGGTAAATATCTACACATTGTCCTGTTGTTTGGGATGTGTTTTGAAATTGCATTTTGTTTCGGAAACAAAAGCACTTGGTCTGGGCCTCTATTTCATTGGAAAATCGGTTCAATGATTCAATAAAGAATTCATTTTGAAGTGACCCGGCTGAAGGACCACATATGTTCACCTAGGAATGTTTTTTAAATCGTGGTCATTTTGTCTTTGGGTTTTGGGGGGGTTTTTTCTTTTTCTTGCGTCTATGGTAATTTAAGGAATAATTATTCTTTCTCAACTGTATCTAATATAAACTATCTTTGCTTTAAAAAAGTAATTTCTCAATGAGCCATCAAGAAAACTGTTTCTTCCCTTAGCAAATCTAAAAGATATCTATCCCTTGTCTGTACAAACTTCGAGGTACGAAACAAGTATAGCCCGGAAAGGCAAAATTTTCTTAGACACCTATTACCTAGACTTTGGAGAGATCCGAAGGAAATATTATAAATGCAAGAAATTGCAAGACATTTTTTCCGTCTTTGGTCCCAGCAGAATTTTGAATTTTATGAAGGCCATTGGCCTTTATGGCTAATTATAAAGTGAAATTGGTATTATTTAAAAATGTTATGTTAACTAGAAAAATTGTTTTAGATCGAAAAAAAATATATATATATATATTTACGCTGATTTTTAAACATTTTAACATTTTTAAGATTTGACTACTGACCCGAGCCAGCCGTACAGTAAATTGTTGTGAACAAAACTAACTTGTGTTTCGTGCGCTCACATGACCTTATGCAGTTGCGTGCGCCGTAAAACCCTATACTAACTAACTAACTAACACCTATTACTCGTGACTTGAACAAAAACATGTTAAAAAAAAAAATCCAAAAGCAAAAACCAAATAAAGCAAAACGGAACAAAACAAAACAAAAACTAAGCCTTTCTCATCCTCACCTGTGCCAGATAGGGCGTAAGTAATGCTCCTATCCGAGACAAACCGCTCCCGAAACCCATGCCCAGAGAGCGGATGTGTGTGGGGTACACCTGGACATAGAGAGAACAGAGGGCACGGGTTCAAACATGGGGAAATACAGAAAACAAAGTAGTGATCTGATGATTCTTTACAAGGATTTTACGCCCCCATCAAGTATCAAAGCAAGTCTTTACTTTCCCTCTGTTGTTTCTGTCTGTCTGTCGGTCTTGCTTTTTCCTAGCTATGACCATCATCGTGCCGATGTGCTTCTCTTTACTCAACCAAACAAAACCATCAAAGCAGCCAAGTACATCGATTAGGAGGCGGGTTGCTTCGACTTTGACTGCCAGGGGCAACCCAGGCTGACACAGATACAACGCCTGCCGACAGATGGAGAGGGTTAAAAAAAACCTACCCACACGGAGAATTGAACCTAGATTTTCTTATATATTCTTTATGCAGATGCGTACCATTCAACTTAATTATGTGGGCTACCACAAAATATTCTTTTGAAATTTTAAAAAGATGTATTAAAAGTTTCTCAACGCTTGCAACACAAGGCGGTCATATATAAGTGCCAAAGTTTAAAGGTGTCACTAGAGAATAACATACGAAGACAAGGAAGAGGAAAAATACAGCCAATAGGTGCTTGATAAGAAAAAGGAACAAACAACATCTGAGCACCTGCAACTCCTGCCAGCCACCCACAAATATGATTTTCAATTAACGCGTAAGTCCAAATCACACAATTACAGGAGAATTCTTACCAGAGGATAGGACGGACGTCAACTGAAATTATAATATGATTGAGCGTAGAGACAAAATGTGACAGAAGTGACTTATTCCTTGAGTAGGCTGAAATGTAAACGAGCAGAATGTTAAAAGACCTTTTCAAATATAATTATCACCTAGCTGTTGGAATTTGTGCCCTTTAACCCATCACCGATGTTGTTCGTTGTCGGATTTTTAAAAACAATTAATTGAGGGGGGGGGGGGGGGTTGCATTTTGAAAAGTCTTGAAAATATCGAGGCCGGCTGGTGCTTCACGATGTGTCTCTGTTAATGAAAAATTAATTGTAGGTATTTTACGCCTCCATTGATACGATTTCGATAATTTAGTAAGTGGGCTGCTTCGGTCCTATATGTGAGGGCAAGCCCGGGCTGAGAGGGAAATAATAACCTCCTTCCAAGTCGTCAGACGAAGACACTCTATTAAGTGGGCTGCTTCGGTCCTATATGTGAGGGCAAGCCCGGGCTGAGAGGGATATAATAACCTCCCTCCAAGTCGTCGTCAGACGAAGACACTCTATTAAGTGGGCTGCTTCCTATATGTGAGGGCAAGCCCGGGCTGAGAGGGAAATAATAACCTCCCTCCAAGTCGTCAGACGAAGACACTCTATTAAGTGGGCTGCTTCGGTCCTATATGTGAGGGCAAGCCCGGGCTGAGAGGGAAATAATAACCTCCCTCCAAGTCGTCAGACGAAGACACTCTATTAAGAAAAACCTCCCCATGTAAGAATTGAAGTCAAGTCTTCTACGTACGACGGCAGACCACTTTACCGCATACAGCAGAGACACTTGTCACACATACCCAACTTAGTGTTTAAAACTGTCAGGGCAAATGTTGGCAACTTTACTGTACTGTAGATGAGGGCTCTCGAAGCATAGAGGTTAAGGTGTTGGCCTCTCATTCAAAGGTCCCGGGTTCGAATCCGGGTAGCGACCGAAACATTTTCTTCTCTAAAATTGTCTCCTTTCACCTCCTTTCCTGCTCTCTGGCAATGTTCTGTTGTCTGCTTTCATTTCCACTTTCTGCCCCTACCCCCTCACCTCCTTTGCCCCCTCCTCTGGGCTCCTGACTCTTTCTGCAGCCTTTCTACTGCTACTCCTTGACTCCTCCTAACTGCTGTCTTTCTGCCACACCCCTGATCTTCTGGTAGGAAAGATCTACACCTAGCCTTCTCGGACAAGGGCGAAAAATCTCGGAGGGCCCGTGGCAAGTTGCGCACGTTAAAGATCCCTTGGTGGTCTAAAATCGATAAGAGTAGGCTTCGGCCGCCACCCGGGCAAAATTCAAAATTTCCTACCAACTGAAAATATTAGGTGTGTGCCGCGCGCTCATATGACCTTATGCAGTTGCGAGCGCCGTAAAACACTTTACAAAAACGAAACGTACTGTAGATAATAACTGCAGGAGTTTTGAAACAAATTTCTCGGTACACTTCGTCCCAATATGACAATGCCAGCCAAGTGATGTTGCTTTAGTAGGCCAGTAATGCGAAACAAAATCGATAGGGGCTGTTATGGGCGAGAAAAAAGCGACGCGTTGTGAACCTATAAACTGGCTGTATAATTCGACGCATGACCACATGATTCCTTTCAGGTCAGGTGACAAGCTAACCATAATTGAAATCATATATTATGTATTACCATAATAATATATCATTGTCATTGCAATTGTAATGGTATAGTTGTGTGTTTTAAGCCCTAATCGACTCTAATATAGGTTTTAGGCTGCTTCGACCCTTCATGTCAGAGTCTATCCAGATTAAGAGGACACAAAGTCCCAACAAAATTTAGAACTATTCCATTCTTTTTAAAACTCCCAAATTGGGGATCGAACTCATGACATCTGCGTGCGACAGTGAAACGTCCTATACAGCTGCTGCACCATATACACTGCCGGTATATTACCATAGAACATTTTCGTCAAACAACTTACACTAATATAATAATATGATGTGAGTCATCCTAAAAAGATTCTTTATACCCTGAGAGTGGGTTGGACGTCCAAGACGGATAAATTATATTTTCTGAGTCGTGCAGTATTTATTAATGATGAGTGGCTCGTTAAATAATCAGTGAGGCATCGTGGTGAAATCAGGCTCTCGTCAATTTTTGGGCATGTAGAGATATTGGTATCATCGTATAGCTTGTTCACTTGTCTTTATTTCGATGAAAAAATATCCATTTATCTTGAATAGAAGTCGAGATATTTGCGAATGAAGGAGGTGGGGTCACCTGTTTTCAGAGGTAGAATTAGTGAGAAAATGGTAGCCAAAGATTAGTTATTTCCTCAGCTCAAGAGTCCAGGTCAACTGAAAATTTACTTTTTTGTGTCTTTAATCAACGTTTTTTTCCGAAAAAGCCACTCAGAAATGAGTTCTTTAATGGGCATGAAAGATGTTGAGCCAAAAAACAAAAATTTGATAAAAATTCACACATCTGCAGAAAAATGCAAGTTTCTTCAGTTTGATTATTTTGACGAGAGCCTGATTCCACCACGCTGCCTCATATTTATTGTTTGTGGTATACTTTATGGTATAATTAGTGTTACATATTTGCATTTTATTAATTTATCATACTGTTGTTTCGATTTTTTTGGTTGTTGTTGTTTTGTTGTTTGTTGGGGTTTTTGTTGTTGTTGTTGTTGTTGTTGTTGTTGTTGTTGTTGTTCGTTTGGATTATTCATGTTGTTTGTTTTGTTGTTGTTGTTTCTTGTGCGGGGGTGCGGGGTGTTTAGTTGATCTTGTTGGGTTTGTTTTGTG
>NW_004798064.1:87829-93966 GCF_000002075.1 Aplysia californica | reverse complement strand
TTTTTTAAGTAAAAAGTAAAGTAAAAGTAAAGTTAAGGTTTAAAAAAATGTCCCTATTTTTGAGAGACATAAAAAATGGTGCCCTTGCTTTTTAAAAAATTATATCTTCGTTCTGTATATTTGTTTGAGTATCAAATGTCAAGTTGTGGTACCTCTAATGTGTGGACATATCTATGAAACAAAAGATTTGGAGTAGATGCCTATGGTGTGTAGACACAGATTTTTAAAAGACGTATAATTCTAAAGTATAACGTAAGATATAACAATTTTTTAAAGTATGTGTTGCCTTTAATGGGTAGATGAAATATGAAGCAAAAGGTGAACGTTTTATACCTCTGATGTATGCATATATAGATAAAACGAAATGTTTGTGTTACCGCTAATTAAATTGTAAACGTAAAACGTGAGTATGTTACTTCTGAAGTGCAGACATAGAACGAGTGCGTTACCTCTGATGTGTAGAATAAAAATAAGTGTGTTGTGTCAGATGTATGGACATAACAAGTGTGTTAGATCTGATGTGTAGACATAACAAGTGTGTTAGATATAATGGGTAGACATAACAAGTGTGTTAGATCTAATGTGTAGACATAACAAGTGTGTTAGATCTAATATGTAGACATAACAAGTGTGTTAGATCGGATGTGTAGACATAACAAGTGTGTTAGATCTAATGGGTAGACATAACAAGTGTGTTAGATCTAATGTGTAGCAATAACAAGTGTGTTAGATCTATTGTGTAGACAAAACAAGTGTGTTAGATCTAATGTGTATATATAACAAGTGTGTTAGATCTAATGTGTAGACATAACAAGCGTATTACCTCCGATGTGTAGACATAGATGCCTTGATAGACACCAGTAATGACGGCTCGTGCAGTGAACAGGAAAAAAGTCAAGGTGATTCTGTGGGAGAATCAGAACAGTGTGGCAGGATGTGAAAGATCAATTATCAGAACCGTCAGAGAAAGACAAGTGATATTCTTTGGCCACATAAAGAGATCAAATGGACTGGAGAAGCTGCTGCTGTGTATAAAAAAAAGAGAGAAAAAATAGCAGAGGAAGATAAAGAACAACATACATTGTACACAGATGGCCGGAACAATTTTGCTACGAATAAAACAAACCGGCAAAGAGAAAAACCGAGCTAATCAAGAAGACAGACAACAGGAAGGAACGTCAATATCTGCTCCAGACCTGACACCTGAAGAAGAAAAGTAGTGTGATGGTGGTGATGGTGGCAATGGTGGCGATGGTGGTGGTGGTGGTGGTGGTGGTGGTGGTGGTGGTGATGGTGATGGTGGTGGTTGTAGTACAGGTCATTGAGGTGGTGGTAGTGGTGCTGGTGATGTTGTTGTTGTTGGTGGTGGTGGTAGTGGTGGTGGTGATGATTGTCATATTACTGGCGGTCGCGTAGATGGTGATTTTGATGTTGTTGGTGGTTGTAATGGTGGTGTCATGATGATGGCTGTCGTGATTGAGGCGGTGGCGGTCTTAGTGGGGTGGTGGTTGTGTGGTGTCGGATGTGGTTGCTGTGGTGATGATGATGGTGAGTTAGTGGTGGAGGAGGTGGCGGTGGTTTTGGTGGGGTGGTGTTCGTGGTTGTGGTGATGGTGGCGGTGTGGTGGTGAATAGACCCGTGAATTTATCTCTTGGGTGATGATGGAGGTAGTAGTGGTGGTAGTGCTGCTGATGATGATGATGGTAATGCAGCTCGACGAAACAGTAGATTAATCTGTTGTGAGGAGTATCAATATGAATCGATGGATGGATATGAGATGGCTGGATGGATGGATGGACGGATGGCTGGATGGATGGATGGATAGATGGATGGATGGATGGATGGATGGATGGATGGATGGATGGATGGATGGATGGATGGACGGATGGTTAGGCGCTTCGCTATCTCACGCAGGAGACCGAATTCTTTTCCAAAGTGGAAAGAAATGTTCTTGTTCACTGGGCGAACCGTCATTACGAGCGTCAATCAAGACATGTATGTGTACACTTGAGCGGTTGCACACATGTGTACACACACTTCTTTGTTTATACGACCCAATGCTTGGTATAGTATTTCCCCTTCGAATATGAAAATAGCAAGTTCAGATGTGACATAGGTGATACAGGAAGGCCAAATTAGATCTATGTGACGTGCTGTTTCAAATTTGAATGTAGTGCACACAAATGTGAAAATTGCCATTTCAAATGTGAAGAAAAGTGTGTAACATAATAAGTGCAAAAGTGACAAGGGTGTAAAGGCTTTCAAAGCAACAACTCCCCTACTCCTCTTTCTCTAGTGGAGACACTGTTTTTAAATGGTTTTAGGCAAATACATTAATGGAATGTCCCTTCTCATCCATAGATCCCAAGCACATAAAATTTAGGGAAACTTGCATTTGCGTGAAAATGTCTTTTCTTCCAAAGAAGGCAGGCAAAATGAAATACGTCAGCATACCCGTACCCCTAAAATACGCTTGCATCTTTGATGTACTAACCACTTCGGGCGATTTGTGTTAAGGTTGCCATCCTTTCTTCGTGGTGCTGATTCGGGAGTTTGCGACAAATTTCGGCCACTCTTTCTTTTGTTTGTGCCTTCCACAAAGCAAATACATTTTTTTCACGTATTGAAAACAGAGCAGAAAGGAGGCAGACAGGGGAGAACAACATTTTGAAGGCATTTGCAGGTTGGCTGCTTGCCTATGAGCAGATGCATTATCTACGATGAAAATTGCATCCACCGTAGATCACCTGTTATTCCTCCTTTACAGCTCATGGTATATGAGGCCACCAACATTATTTACACCAAATGTCCCTGGAAACTGCTCCAGTCCCTCGGCGAGATCGTCCACGTGTTTTTTTATCCGCAGGTATACGCCTGACTCGTCATTGTAGATAGATTCGCTGACTTGAATAAAAATCAATTTATGCTGGAGTTTTTACGCCCCCATCGATACAATTCAGGAGGTGGGCTTTTGACCCTGCCTGTCAGGGCCAACCCGCGCAGAGAGGAATACATCCCAACAGAAAGACCGAGATACTCGTTTAAATTAATTATCTCCCTCTCGGAAATCGATTTCGGGTCTCCTGCGTGGGACAGCCAAGCGCCTTAGCGCTTTACCACAGACGCCGGTTAGCTGACTCGTACATAATGCATCAGTCATTTTGCATATCAATTCCTATTGCAGTTGGATTTTCTATTTCTTTCAGCAAGAGCCAGGTTGCATTGTGAAAGAGGTGCTTGAGGGAAGGATGTAGGGCAGAGAGCCAGGGGAAGACAAAGAATAACTGGCCTGGATAAGGCAGAATGCCCAATGGCAGCTCGTGACCGTGAACTTTTGGGTCAGAGATGACACTTCCTGGTATCCAGGTATGTTGCATATGAAGGATGCAGATCCTTAGTGCAGCCTGAATTTCTTTCAGAGAGTGTGCCTTCTAACTTGTTCATGGTACTCGGAAGCCCGTCAAAATTGTGCTGATGGCTGTCCAACTTACATGGCAAGACTGACAAAGTCAGACTCTGACTGAGGTATTTTAACGTCTCCATAGACACAATTTAGATCATGCAAAGGCTGGCTACTGATCCTGCCTATCAGGCTGAGGGGGGGGGATACAATGTCCCAGTAGAAAGACAGATTGATGATAATCGATGAAAGTTTCTCCACATTGGGGAATCGAGCTCAGGTTTCCTGAGTGCCATAGCGAAGAACCTAACCGCTACACCACGGACTCCGGCGCAGACTCTGAGTTCTCCATTGGTCATACCAATAATAAAGTCAGGTGCCTGTCAACAATGTCTCAGACAACGGTTCTCATGTCGTCAGACACATATCATTGTTTCAGTCTCAGTATTACTTGGCTCTCTCTCTCTCTCTCTCTCTCTCTCTCTCTCTCTCTCTCTCTCTCTCTCTCTCTCTCTCTCTTCGCTCTTTTAACAATATCTTAGGCAGTTGTACAGTTTACACCTACCAAATATGCAATTTGTAAGAAGTCCTCACCTCCTAGATATCATGCTTTGTAAATGCGGGTTTGTCTGCATCAGCGCTTTTTGAGTAACCCGCCGACACTTTTCCTTTCTTCACAACATAATTTACAATTTCTATTGCATCACATATTTTTAGCGTGTAAAGTCACATTTGAAAAACAAATTGTGTTCAATTTAAAGGTGCTATGCTCATATTTAATCTTACAGGGTACATCACAGTGTTTATAAAATAGGCGTCACATTTAAAATTCTAGTGTCACAAAACTACACCAATGTTAGATTTGCTCTTGCTATGTCGTATTTGAACTTGCTAAATTCACATCAATTGAATGAGAAATATTAATAGAAAGATTGAAAAACTAGGGAAGGTGTGGCCAAAAAGAGAAATAAATAAATGGAGTCGGAGAACCGGTAAACAATGACGGTCAAAAATTCGCCCGGGGAACCGCGACTGCGCTAAGCGAATACCTTGTCGTGGTAGTATTGATTATGGTATTGATACACCTGCGGCCCGCCTAAAAAAATCGTCTTTAAACATTGAAAATTACGTCCTATCGGAAAAATAATATCAAATTCGGGACCAATGAATCAAAATCAACCAAATATCTCGCGCGGATTTAGAAGCTGAAACTGAAAAAAAAAGAAAAAGATTTCTCCTTTTTTTAAACCAAAACTGTCAATTCTAACTGATCTTGTAATAGGCCCCAAAGTATGATTTGGGAGAGGCCAGCTGGGACGCTGAATCTTTTTGAAGTTTGTCTCCTCGCGGGATTAAACTTTGCTTGCATAATTTTAAAAACAATCACCGCTGCTAAAAACGTATTTTATTTTCGGAATCAGGGTATCAGAATAAACCAAGTGGCTCAAGTGGAACCTGATTTGATGCCATATTTAAACTTAAGCAAATTGTATTTTTGGCATTGTCAATTTTGAATCTAGTCATGTCTCAAAACCACGAACTGCATTACGCATCTGGCGTCAAAACTGCTATATTCCTACACACTGCACAGTCACTGTACTGTGTACAGTATGCCACTTGGTCGAAAGACGCTTTTATTTTTTTACTGAGATATAGGGGCCTACAGACCCCACGAATGTCTGTGGACGATTAAGTCCTGAAACAAATCATTAAGAGAAGGTGCACAAAGAATATACATCATTATTGAAACAGTTTGATTAATTAAGATTCAAATAAAGATATCGAAGTCTTAAAAATTTAAAAAAACCTCATGTCAACAGTGTGAGTTAACAAATTTCGCTTTAAAAGCTAGTCTTTTGTCCAAATTTGACATCTTTTAAACTTAAAAGTCGAGATGAATTATAATGTGTTTTGCCTAGCTGTATTCGATGCTGTAGGTGATTACACCTAGTTATACTTTCACAAAGTAATAGAGTAAAATACTGTTCCCCGGTCGCTGTTTCCTCAATAACGATGACGTCAGCAGTCGCTGTTCCCAGGCGCAGCCAGAAGTGATGATTGAGGGGAACAGGGACTGGGTGAAAAAGGCGGCAGAAGGAGTTTTTACGCCCCCGTCGACACAGTTGAAATTATTTAATTGGCGGGCTCCAGGCCTCACCTATCAGGGCCTACCCGGACTGAGAGGGATACGACATCCCACGAGAAAGACGGCGATACTCGATAAAAAATTTCTCCCCACTCGGGAATCGAACTTGCGTCTCCTACGCGTGACAGCGAAGCGCCTAATCATTACAGTACATACGCTGGTGGAAGTGAATAATCAGACAGACACATACTTACAAATAAACATTAAACAAGTCACCTTTTCAGTACTCAACACCCACTCCAGAAGTTGGCGTTGAATCGTTAGCAAACGAAACCTACCCAGCAACCTCTTCAACTCCCCTCCCCTCCCCTCTCTTCCCCACCAACCTATTGTCACTCCCTCCGAATTGCAACTATCCCTTCCCTTCCCCCCCCCCTCCCTTTTTCCATCCGAACTCCACCCAACATCCCCAACCCCTTCCACCCCCTTTCCCTAACCCCTCCCCTTTACATCCCCTCTTAGCCCATTCCAACGTTGTCCTGTTCACACAGGTTAGACTATTGCAGAAAGTTAGTTGATAATAGACGATACAGCACTAAGCTTTGACCCTTCCTCCCCTTTCCCCTCCGGTCACCCCTCCCCCCTTCAAAA
>NW_004798064.1:86597-87487 GCF_000002075.1 Aplysia californica | reverse complement strand
TGCATTTGATGTAAATGTACATTTTGTCAGCTTTACTTCTCCTTTCATATTGAATTTTAATGAGAGTAATATAACATATGATTTAAATTTTTTTTATGTATACCTGCATATTGTGTTTTTATGGTCCTGTACAGCCAAGGAAAATTTCCTTCTGGGATAATAAAGTACTATCTTATCTTATCTTAACTTATCTTATATATATATATACATACATACACCAAGAAACTAGCTCACACACGCATGCATGTGTGCATACACATATTCTCTCTCATTCTTTTTTTCTTTCTCTCATTTATTCTCACTCTCTTTCTCTCCTCCCTCCCTCTCTCTCTCTCTCTCTCTCTCTCTCTCTCTCTCTCTCTCTCTCTCTCTCTCTCTTTCACTCACTCACCTGTTAACACAAAGGTTAGACAACAGCAGGAATATTGTAAACAGCAAACTACACAAAGCTACACTGTGACGTCGGCCTAGACACGTCATCACAGCCACGATAAACAGCAGACCTGGGAATGAAAGTAGTATTTTTGTAAATTTTAATTTAAAATAACTAAAAATATAATTGCTCATCTATTAAAGGACATAGTATCACACCATGAATAGTATATCTATCTTAATTTGCTACAAACCAAACAAAACCAAAACAAAGAAGCGAGGGTGGTTGGCGAGTGCTCCAGTGTGGCCCCTCCGGACTGAGAGGGATACAACATCTCAGGAGACAGACAGCCATATTTGATGTAAAAAAGTTCTCCCCATGCGGGTATGGAACATGGGTCTCCTGTCCGTGGCAGCGAAGTGCCAAACCATTACACTACTGACGCTGGTTGGGGTGAATAGACAGATTGACACAGGCTAACAATTAAACAATAAACTGCAGCCCCCGGCGGCCTCCC
>NW_004798064.1:85413-86497 GCF_000002075.1 Aplysia californica | reverse complement strand
CCCCCCCCCCCCCCCCCACACACACACACACCCTCCTTCTTTCCTATCAAGCATCTATCGCCTGTATCTCTCCTTTTTTTCTTATTCACTCGTAATTAATCTTCGGTACTTATATAACCAATTTGTATGGTAAGTTCCGAAAAATTCTAAAACTTAAACGAAATAAACAGACAAACAAGTGAAAAAAAAGGTTTGCAAATGTGTGGCAAGTTAAAACCAGCTGTTATAAGTACTTTGATAAGACCTATTGCACCTCATTTCAATACATAGAAAAGCTTCTACTTCAATCTGGTTTGATTTAAGGTTTGCAAAAAGTGCCCTCTATAATATTTTGACGTCGTAGTTGAAAGGCTACATTATTACAATGTATTAGGGGATTCATCGGCTGGCTCTGCGTAAGAGTACATTTTTTACAAAAATGAAGACAGATTTACTTCACACCCACTGTGCAAAGCAATGAAAACCAAAAATGAAGCAATAATCCTTCTTTCCCCTTCTATCTCCCCACAGACCACCTACCGGGGAAGTCGGCTAATAAACAATACTCGCAAGTCCCAACGCAACCCCCACCCCTAATTCACCCTCTAACTACCCACTAACCCACCCATATCATCCACCAATCACCCACCAATCACATACCCATCACCCAACAACCACCGACCAACAACTCACTAACCACATACTAACCACCCACCAACCACATACCAACCAATCACCAACCACAAAAAAGCAACCACCATCCAGTCACAACCACCCACCAAACACCCACCAATCACCCACCAATCACCCCCTAACCACCAATCAACCACCCACCCACCACATACCAACCAGTTACCCACCCACCACCCACCACCCACCACCAATCCATCAGCCACACACCAGGGAAATCGGCGAATCCTGTGATGACCAGTTCGTCGTAGTCCTCCTGGGTGAAGGCCACACACTCCACGTGACACTCGTCCTTGTCCGACGTAGACACGTCACTGCCTGGCCAAAGGGGAGACAAAATGAAAAACTTTACTACAGTCGGATCTGTTCTGACAGCCACCTGCTCAAGACAGTCACTTGTACAAATGACGACCCC
>NW_004798064.1:83000-84661 GCF_000002075.1 Aplysia californica | reverse complement strand
TACTACTACTACTACTACTACTACTACTACTACTACTACGACTACTACTACTACTACTTATAATGATGATGATGGTGATGTTGATGATGATGATGATGATGATGATGACGATGATGATGATGATGATGATGATGATTATGATGATGATGATGATGATGATGATGATGATGATGATGATGATGATGATGAGAGGGAGGAGGAGGAGGAGGATGAACAGCCATCTAAAAATATCGGTGAACTTACCATGGCAACCATCAGGATTGGTAAACAATGTGGGCACCAGCAGGGCAATACCGAAGTAACAAAACCCTACGGAAAACCTGAGGAAAAAGGTGAAACACTGGCTAAACTGAATACGTCAAAGTTCGTCCAGGTCAATGTCGGACAGTGACCAATGTGATAAAAAGGCAGTAGGTCTCAACATTCTTCCATTGATAAAAGCCCACCCGTGTACCCTTCATTCCGGTTTACCAAACGTTACAATACGTTCCATTGTTCCATTTTCATAGTGCTTCTATTTCTGTTGCTTGGATATAAATGGTAAAGATAAATCTCCTAACAGTAAAAAGACCAATTTAAAGTCAATGTGGAGCAGAGTGGTAGCGACGGGGAACAAAGAAGCAGGCAAAGGAAAAAAGGCAGACATAAGTATATTACAATCTTTAAAGAGTGTATTATCAGACTGTCATCGGAATGCCTTCAGAATACTGTTTATCTAGCAAGTTTAGTCATTGTTCTTGTTAACAATAGTTCATTTAATCATTTTTATGTAACCGTCGGTCTATGGGAAACACGTATTGAGCTATATGGTATCAGAGGACAATTGTTGGACAATGTTAGAGCTCTATACACAAAAGAACAAAAGAAGGTAGCACAGAATGGTTAGAAGTAACATCAGGAGTATCAAAGAAATAGAAATACGGACAAAAAAAGCTAACACTTGCGCCTATCAGCTCGCACCCCTTCTATCTCATCCAAACATCTGTATAGACACTTCAGTTTTTCTTCCAATGCCAGACCTGGGTATTAAGTAAAGACCATGAAAGTAAAATCATTGCAGTCGAGATGAATGTTAATGTCTCTCCAAAACGATAGTACCACAAGAAGAGACAAGCAGAGAAATGAAGATGTAAGAGCAACTGTTCGCGCACATTCCTGCTTGTATTTTATTTTATAAACAGATAACAAAGTGTTTTTGCAACCTGTTAGAAAAATCACCGTCTCAGAGAGCCTACAAAACAAGTACTAAGGCAGGAAAGGCAGAGGTAGGCCACACACAACGATGGATGGGTTGATGAAGGCCAGATACCGTGAAAAACTGCGTCTCAGTTGAAAGGGCTGCACAGTTGGCCGATCATAGAAAACCGCATCTTTCTTTGTCGCTCAACGGCAGTAGAGAATGAAAAAGTAAAAGTGCAGTATCTCTCTAGACGGAGAGGAAAAACAATGATATACACCCATATTTATTCATTAAGAAGAGAACAGAACGATAGCAAAGAAAGAAAATTTACTCACCAGGAGGCGAACAATATGATAGACACAGCCCGGTACTTTTTGGCAAACAAGTCTTTTATTTCTCCGCGCTTTTCCACCTGGGAATGTACACCGATGTATGGTCAGTCCGTGCAATGAGAATATGTACAGAGATATGGGGTGGGGGG
>NW_004798064.1:81011-82525 GCF_000002075.1 Aplysia californica | reverse complement strand
TGGAGAGGGAGAGAGAGAGAGAGAGAGAGAGAGAGAGAAAGAGAGAGAGAGAGAGAGAGAGAGAGAGAGAGATGTACATAGAGGGGTAAGAGGAGACGAAACAGACAGATGGAATAGGTAGGGAGAGCTGTGAGGAACGAAAGAAAGTGTGAAAGAGAAATAGATGTACCGTACTGAGGGTGAACCCTACACAGAGATAGAGAGAGAAAGAAAGAGAGAGAAAACGAGAAAGAAGGAAGGGAGAAAGGAAGGAAGGGAGGAAAGAGAAAGCGAAGGTGGGAGACAAAATGGGAACAAGGGATAGCGAGAGAGACAAGGGAACAGACCGAAAGAGTGTGGAGAGAGAGGGGGTGAGAGAGAGTGTGTGAGACAAAGAGAGAGAGAGGGTGGGAGAGGGGGAGAGGGAGAGAGAGAGTTAGAGAGAGAGTGAGAGAGAGAGAGAGAGAGAGAGAGAGAGAGAGAGAGTTTTAAATCAAATGAAAAGATGTGTTGCTTGAGGTTTGATGCTATTCACGAATATTATTCTGAACAACTATTTTCCTAGTTCAAGTGAAATGGGAATGGAGGTGTGGGAATGGGAGGGGAAGTGGAAATGGGAGTGGGTGTGGGAATTAGCAGGGGATTGAGAATGGGAGGGAGAGGGGGAGGGACTGGGAGAGGGAGTAGAAATGGAGAGGGGGAGGGGAGGGGGAATGGGAGGGGAAGCGGGAATGGGAGGGGGAGAGGGTGGAGGGGGAGGAGTAGGAGGAAGGGATAGGAATAATAATCATTCGAGTGGGTGGGCATAAAAAATAATGGAATTCACGATCGGCTGGTGAGTTTGTGAAATCGTTTATTGATGAACAACTACTTCCTAGTTCAAAAACCAAAATGTTGTGCCTGGTGAAGCACAAATTAACTTTGCATTGCGAAGGGGTTACATAACTAACTTCAAGCGATGGCATGGGACTTTATGCAAAATATATTAGAAAAAACAGCATGTACATAGCGACGCAGTTATAAAACCAGGACCTTGGAACAGAGGGAAATTTTAACAACAACTCGAAAATAGCAAGAATTCTGCTCTTGCAACACAAAGGAAAAACAGCCTACATCTGTACATGTAAACGTACATGCTGCTCATCCGGTCCGAAGGCAAAATGAGATGCAAGTTAAATTTCAACTCCTCATTTTAAAAATTATACGTTTAAGATACCTTTCATGTATGAAGGCACGGCGACTTAAGGGTGGCCACACAGAGAATAGAGAACCCGGAGATGTGTACGTTATCAAATAACCCCCTTATGAAGGGCTAAAGTTTACTAGTTTCATCCCACAAAGCAATGTGAAGGTACAGGATAATCAGTGAGCTGAGATCAGGACAACACTTACAATACCGACAGCACTTAGTTTTCAGTTGATGACCATTATAATTATTCTCTGCCAGAACAACCCTTAACTTGTCTTCCATTTTTCGTGACGACACGTGGAATATATTTAAATCTCAATAACAAAGGATTAGCAATGCCTCCCCC
>NW_004798064.1:78487-79703 GCF_000002075.1 Aplysia californica | reverse complement strand
CGGGGAGGGGAGGGAGAGGGTGGAAGGGGAGAGATGGGGAAGAGGAGGAGGAGGAGGAGGGGGTAGGGACAAATGTTAAAGTGTAGTCATTCGTATGATTGGATGTGTGAAATTTTCGGTCAGCTGGAGAGCTATGAAAGTATTAGTACATGTACACCATTTGATTGATTGGTTGGTTGGTCAGCAGATCGGCATTAAGTCATTCGAGAGCGGGGGAAGGCTGGTTCGTTGGGTTTTTGTGGACAATGGCACTCGATCCTTAGGTGTGCCCTTTTTTTCTTTTTTTTTGTTGTTGTTTAGTTTTGTTTTGCCATTGGTTTGCTTTTTTGTTTTTGATGTTGTTGGTTGGTTTGATGGATGGTTGTATGGCTGACTGATTGATGAATTGGTTTGTTTATTGATCAGTCAGTTGATCGACTTGCTGTTTGATTCGTTTCTATGTTTAGGTAACAGTTGAGATTATTGCAGATGTGAGAGAAGTTCGTTTACTTGTACATATGGATGAATGGATGGATATTATATTTATATAACTGTGTGTGTGTGTGTGTGTGTGTGTGTGTGTGTGTGTGTGTGTGTGTGTGTGTGTAATCTATATACTAAGCGACAGAGACTTGTATATACTTGTCTGTGTGTGTGTGTGTGTGTGTGTGTGTGTGTGTGTGTGTGTGTGTGTGTGTGTAACTTATACATACGCACACTATATCCATATTATACGTACAGGCCCACATATAATATTACTAAAATAAATCTCAATAATTATTATGACAACTTTGGGCTTCAACAACATAAAAAGATTGACGTTTCTAGAGTACAATCTGTCCTTACATATCCCAGACAGGGAAACAGAAGTATGGGGATGGCTGTAGCTCCCAGTAAGTAGCGCCAGCCGAGGGTGGGCATGATCAGTTTGGCGATGACCACCTCGAAGGCCGTGCCAAAGGCGAAGAAGACCTGTGGGTGATACAATTGCAGCAATAAATGTTTTAAGCCTCTGCCAACACAGTTTTAGAAGAGCATTTAGGATGCTTTTATCAATGTTGTTACGTGGACATATTTAGATCTTTTTGAAGGTTGTATGAGTTAGCAATGTTTTTTTTATTGCTTAAGTCTTGGCCGTTAAGTTAATTTCTAAAGAGGTGGTGGAGGGAGGAGGGAAATTACAGATAGATAGATAGATAGATAGATAGATAGATAGATAGATAGATAGATAGATAGA
>NW_004798064.1:75805-77152 GCF_000002075.1 Aplysia californica | reverse complement strand
AGGAATGAAGGATAGAAGCAGACAGAGACAAAAAGGAAAAAGAAAATACCGCAATATGGATGTGTACGTTCGATTACATGACACCGTGATTAAAGAAGAGAAGAAGGAATGAAGGATAGAAGCAGACAGAGACAAAAAGGAAAAAGAAAATACCGCAATATGGATGTGTACGTTCGATTACATGACACCGTGATTAAAGAAGAGAAGAAGGAATGAAGGATAGAAGCAGACAGAGACAAAAAGGAAAAAGAAAATGCCACGCGCGTTTGTTTGCAAAAGAGCACTCAACACCGTGACAATCAGCACAGGAGAAGGAAGGAAGGAGAAAAACAGACAGAGACAAGAAGAAAAAGAAAACGCCACATGTATAAAAATGTGTAAGTTACAACAAACGGCACTGTGACTACAACAGGTGAGAAGGAAGGAAGGATAGTTTAGTTTTAGTAAGTGTTTTACGGCACTTGAAACACAATAAAGTCATATGAGTGCTGAAGATTAGAGGTGTTACAAGAGAGTAACAAACACAAAAAAGAATGAGGGGAGATACAGACGATAGATGTTTGATAGGAAAGAAGAAGCAAACAACACAAGAGCACCCGCCAACCACCCACAAGGAAAGATAGAATCAGACAGAAACAGGAAGAAAAAGAAAACATCACAGGTGTCTAAACATCAGAACAATCGTCTCCTTGACTACAGAGGAGAAGAAGGGAGAAAGAAAGGATAGAAGCAGACTCAGACGAACACAATAAGTTTAATACCTACTGTATTTACGAGAAGAAAGCGAGAAACAGAGAGAGAGACACAGAGAAAGAGAAAACACAACGTGTGTCTGCACATCCGAAAAGATGACACTGTCA
The DNA here is from genome assembly GCF_000002075.1 of Aplysia californica. NCBI lineage: Eukaryota > Metazoa > Mollusca > Gastropoda > Aplysiida > Aplysiidae > Aplysia > Aplysia californica. Next base: position 76,292 of record NW_004798064.1, on the reverse strand, counting down.
CTACAGAAGAGTTTTGTCTGTATGTTTGTTTGACTAAACAGAAGAATACTAACGCAATAACTGCCATGCAGTACTGGGGAAGGAAAAAGAAGACAGAAAGGCTGAATCAACAGGGGGTGGGGGGGGGGGAGAAAAGAAGGCCTAACAGTAGCGCCCTCCAACTACCCGCCTATAGCAGAAGAGGTGGAAGGCAGGAGTAACAGGTTGAAATGAACTGAGCAGGCTGGTATTTTTTTCTTCTGGTCTCTACTTTTCTTTTTCGTTTTTTTGTTGTGGGTTTTTTTGTTTTGTTTTTTGCTTCTGTTTTTGCTTTTGTATTTCAAGTCGACTGATTTTAAGACAGGCAGAAAACATCACCCGATTGCAAATGAGGACAACAGATGTTGCCCAGTGTGTTATTTTACGAGTTAACAAACATACTACTTCCTCCTCCCCCTGCTCTTTTTCTCCTCTTCCTCCTCCTCCTCCTCCTCCTCCTCCTCCTCCT
>NW_004798064.1:70064-74769 GCF_000002075.1 Aplysia californica | reverse complement strand
GGGGTCCTTGTTTTTTGTTTTTGTTTTTGTTTTGTTTTGGGGGGGAGGGGGGGTTAAAGCAAAGTTGGTGTCCTACTGAACTTGTATGCATGTGAACCTCTCTCGATCTCACGACAGTGGGTTCGTCCATTTGGCTTGTTTTGTGGGTTTTATTGGTTCTTGGTTCTACGCACGCATACAAGTACACACAAGCATGCATAAGCACACATAGGAACACACAAGAACACATCACCACATACAAGTAAACACAAGCAGGCATAAGCACACACAAACAGAAACAAACACACACACACAGACACACACAAACACGCACAAACACATACGAGAATACAAATGCACACACAAGAACACACAAACAAAGGCATAATAATAGATTACATTTTGTATGGCATGAATTCCCCGTCAACAGCAAGCTCCATGTGCTTTACAATCCACATAATCATTACCCCAGTAGACAAATTAGCATTCGGTAACAATCCCAACTTCCTGGCAAGCATGCAATGCAAGCTGTCATTATGCTGGGGCTAAAACACTAAAATACTGACAAGATATTTCGCTGTCTAGGTCCGGGTGCCCTTTCACACATGGGTGAATGGAGGATATTCAATTTGTGTAAAGTGCTTTTCCCAAGGACACAAGGGGTAGCCGATCTGAGCCTCCATGGCCAAGCCAACAGACTCACGATTACGAGTGCGGTTTCCACTAGACATTTATTTATATAATATTGAATACAGTCGAAACTGCTCTAACGATCACCTCTCCAAGACAATCACCTAACAGGCGACCTCTCCTGCTTCCCCTTTGCATTTTGTCTTCTAATATTATAACCTCCGAAGTACGGTACTAAGATTAGATATTGGGTCCTCATACCCAACCCAGCGCTTCCCCGGGTGGTGGATGGGGGAAAGGCTTCCAGATATGGAGGCTAGCTGCTAAGCAGTCGCGAACCAAAAGGGAGATGATCGTGGAGAGTAGAGGTGAACCCTGGTGGCACAGGGAGGCGCCATAAATCATACCAAAGCCCCAACTGCCTTGTGGGGTGTCAGTTGATGACAAAGGCTAGCTGAGAAAACTGTACATAAACGGGCAGTAGGCAACAGGAAACCACTGCTGTAATCTTCCAAGAATAATCATGAAAAAAAAGGAAATTCATTTCTCAGATAACAGCGTTAAGGGGGTCCATGATCCAGCTGTGAACTCCCCATTCGGTACGGACCGCCACGGGCAGCAGGTGGCGCCCGACCGTCATCCGGCTACTGGCAGCAAAACTAGACTTAAACAACTTAACATAGCCACATGGGATATGAGAACAATGTACCAGAAAGGCAAATTAGACAAAACAGAGCATGAAATGAATAGAATGAAGCTAAATGTTAGGCCTTTCGGAAGTGAGAGGGGGGGGGGTGGGCTTGATTAAAAGAGGATCCAAAACAATTGTATGGTTAGGAGGGAAAAAACATTAAAGAGGAGTCGCAATTTTATTTGAAGAAGCAACAACAAAGAGCATAAAAGGTTTTGGGGGAGTGCCAGATAGAGTCATCGGGCCAAATTGGAAGGAAAACCTTTTGACATAGGTGTCATCCAAATATATGCACCGACATCAGTGCATGACAATTAGAAAATGGAGACTTTTTTAAAGACCTTGATAAGGCAATGAAACAGTTAAAATCACAAGGTAGTCACGAGGGACTTTAATGCCAAAGTAGGAAGTACACGTATAGAAGATATAGTTGGGCCATGGGGACTGGGTAAAGAGAACAAAAACGGGGAACGACTGATAGAATAGTACAGACAAAATGATTTCATGATCTCAAACAACTGGTATAAAAATCACCCAAGAAGACGATACACTTGGAAGAGTCATGGGGATAGAAGTAGGAACCAAATAGACTTCATATTTATTCAGAAACATTTTAGAAATCCAAATAAATCTTCCAAGTCATTGCCAGGAGCAGACTGTGATAGTGATTATGTAGCAGTCATGTGTAAAATAAAATGCAGATGAGACTATTGAAACTTAAAAAGTCAAATACCAACCAAACGTGAAATATTAAGAACTGATAGAATGTTTCTCCATAGGTGTAATCAATAAAGTTCAAGCTATGGAAAACATTACTAAAACCTAAGAACTATGGAGGAAAATAAAAGACTCAATAATGGAAGCTGTGGAATAAAATATCCCCCCGAAAGCTAAAAGAGCAAATTTAAAAAATGGACGACCCAGGATAATATATATTAAAACTAATACAAGAGAGAAGACAGCTTTGTGGAAAAATACAACATCTTAAACAGGCAAATAAAGAAAAACTCAACGAAGCATGGATAAATTATCAGTGTCAACAAATAGAGAAGAACTGAAACAACGACACCAATTTCATGAATTAAAAAATCAAAGAAGTAAGTGGTATAACAAGGATGTTCAAATACAGGATGCTTAAGATCAAAAGAAGGAGATATTTTAATGGACAATGGGGATTCCTTAAACAGATGGTCAGAATACATAGAGAACTTTTAAAAAATAATAGAGGAGAAAAAACGGCAATAAAGAATGAAATACGTAGACCACCAATACTGAAAGCGGAAGTACAAACTGACATTGGGAAAATAAAAGAAGGAAAAGCCACAGGGCCACTTAATATTCTAGTTGAAGTGATTGTCACGCTTGAAGAACTAGGCACTGAAATAACAACAAAGCTTTTGAATTCTATTAATGACAGCGGCGAGATCCCAAAAGATAAGATGAAGTCACGTTTTATAGCTTTACCTAAAACACCAGGTGTCACTATAAGTGTGATATGCATAGAACTATTGGCCTTATGAGTCATTTTACAAAAACATTGCTGTAAATACTAAAGGGAAGAATGACAAAAAGTCTAAGACCTGAGATATCTAAAACACGGCTCGGTATTGTTCCTGACAAGGGCACCAGAAATGCTATATTTTTTAATTCACCTTAACAATGTTAATGGAAAGATGTACTGAAGCACAGAAAGATATGTATTTATGCTTCATAGATTATTCTAAGGCGTTCGATCTAGTTAGAAATGATGAGCTATTTAAAATACTGGGAAAGCTAGACATAGATGGAAACGATCTAAGAATTATCAAGAATTTGCACAGGGACCAAAACGCTTATTGATGGAGAATACAGTGAATATAAGTTGATTAGGAGAGAAATGAGGCAAGGATGTGCTATGTCACCAGACCTCTTTAACATGTATATTGAAACAATCCTTAGAAACATAGAAGAATGTCCAGGTCTCAAAGTGAATGGTGAAAATATTCAGAACATCAGAAATGCCGATGACACAGTTTTAATAGCAGACTCAGAAAAGGACCTTCAATCGCTTTTAGATACTGTTGTAACGGAAAGTGAACGTAACGAATTATTATTGAATACAGACTTCAACAAAAGTTAAGGACCACTTACAAACACCCTGAGTGGTCTTATTGTGTCGACCTGCACGTGGGCGTTCTTGGACTGATACAGTGGCTTGATGACGCTGCCTCAAACGGACAATGACAGAATGAGACACTGCAAGCCTTCTGGCAAATTTTCGGGCTCCAACTCCTTCCTGCTGCCAAGCCATAGCTCTGGCACGATCATAGTCCCTCAGCTTTCGTCTTGGGGGCATGCTGATGCGATGCTGGATTTTGTGCAAAGGGCGGCTTATATTGCCTCCAAAGTGAGCACAGTTCGAAACCATACGTCCGTTTATGACACGCATCAGAAATTTAAACTGAGGAATGTCCGTAGTGTCGCACACAAATCGATAACAAATAGCAAATTTGGCTAAAATTCCTCGAGGATTTCCGTGTAGCACGTGGTGGTTTTTCCCCTTTAGGAAGCTTGGCAGTACGCATTGGTAACCCATTAACACTTTCAGAGCAAAACATTCAGAAACATTCCTAAGTGTCTTTTTTCGAATTTTTTAAAATCAGAACTGTCTGTTAAGGCGGTCCTTAACATATGTTGAAGTCTGCATAAAGAATATAAAATGCATAGTAATATTTTTAAAAGCAGCAAATCCTCTTTGTAATCCCCTGAGCAATAGCGAAAAGATCAAACATGTCCAACAGTTTAAATATCTAGGATATATAATAACATCTGATTCCACAGAAATAAAACGGAGAATTGAATTGGCTATGGCTAGTTTCAATAAAATGAGCCCAATCCTGAAATGCTATATTATGGCCAACCCTTCTATATGGTTGTGAATGCTAGGTAATCACTAAAGGCGGTGAAAATGAAATACAAGCAAAAGAAGTATGGTTTCATAGGAGACTGCTGAGAATATCGTGGAAGGAACAGAATTCAAATGAGGTAGTGCTTGAAGAAGCGCTTCGTTAAAAACAATCAGAAAATGACAAATACAGTTTTTGGAACACCTGAATAGACATAAAGTTCTCACTAGCAAAATTGAAGGCAAACAAGGCAGGGGTAGGCCCATAGCAACGTACTTAGGGAACCTAAACAAACGGGTAACGAAGAAAGCGCATCCCAGCACAGGAATGAATAGACAACTATGATCGCCGATGCTTGCCGCAGATCTAGCACTGGATGAAGATGATTAATATTATAATGACACTGTCCGTGGTGTTACCACCTGTTGGAGTTGACCATTTTTTGCTCCTCGACAATGAGTGTCTGGATGTCACTTTTTTTGTCGTAGTTATTGTTTATGTAGAGGTGTGTGTGTGGGGG
>NW_004798064.1:67948-69259 GCF_000002075.1 Aplysia californica | reverse complement strand
TCTCTCTCTCTCTCTCTCTATCTATCTATCTATCTATCCATCTATCCATCTATCCATCTATCCATCTATCTATCTATCTATCTATCTATCTATCTATCTACCTCTATTTCATTAAAGCACTCTGTGTTCAGTAACCTCACTGCAGTTTGTACGAATTTCTATATCCAGCTGTCTGTTCTTGCTCTTTCGGAAATGTATCGTTTACTGCGGGTAACATTAATAGCACGTTGTACAGTCGAAATTGTCTAAGACGGCCACCCTTTCGCTACCTCAGAATTACAAAGTTCTATCTGTTATTTTTGGCCGTTTTGAGTTACTGAGACTCTGAGGTCAGAAAGCAAATTAAATGTACTATCTGCTTCATCAAAATCGTAAGAAAATTTGGAGTCATCATCAAGATATTCAAAGAATTGCATTCGAAAAGCTTAGTATGTTGTGAGACTCAATAAGGCTGACGTCAAATTCTTCCAAAGTAGGTATTCAGCAGATAGAACTTTGTAATTCTGAGGCAGAGCATTGTTGAGAAGAGAACGGCAGTTTTAGACTGGTGGTCGTCTAACACAGTGTAATTATTATGTTTGCAGAAAGACCTACAATGGGCAAATGCGTCGTGGTCGTTCGTACAGGTGGTTGTGTTAGACAGGTGATCGTTTTTGACTGGGGTTTTTTTTACAAGTTTTTATTTTAAAAATTTAGCCAGGTGTTTGCCTGTCGTAGTTCCAGAGTATTCAGGGCCTCTCGTGGTCTAGAGGTCATGATGTTCGCCTCTCATTCAATAGATTCCCGGGTTTGAAACTTGACAGTGACAGAAAATGTTCTTCTCTAAAATCTCCTTTCCCCTCCTTCCCTGCTCTCTAACCATGCCCCACACCCTTCCCCTTCCCCTTGTCCCTTCCTCTGGGCTCCTAAATCTTTCTGCAGCCTTTCTACTGCTACTCCTTGGCTCCTTCTTAGTGATGTCTTTCAGCCACACCCCTGATCTTAGAGTAGACAAGATCTAACACCTAGCCTTCTCGGAAAAGAAAGAAAAATCTCAGAGGCCCGTGTGCAGACCACCTCCTATACAGTCTAATTCTGTCGATGTGGGCGTAAAACAAGCTACAACTGTAGTCACATTTCTGTTCTGGCTAAACTGGCATTAAATGTACACACTAAAGAACAAAAGGTGTCGTTTTGAATTTCAAAAGCCTTAAAGACAAATAACAGTGTCATTTTGTATACAATGCGACATCTGTTGTCTTTGAAGTCATTGAATGAGAAAGAGAGAGAGAGAGAGAGAGAGAGAGAGAGAGAGAGAGAGAGAGAGAGAGA
>NW_004798064.1:65206-67770 GCF_000002075.1 Aplysia californica | reverse complement strand
GATAGATAGATAGATAGATAGATTGATAGATAGATTGATAGATAGATTGATAGATAGATTGATAGATAGATAGAGAAGGAGACAGAGAGAGGGGGGATAAGGAAAGAAATGTAGAGATGGGAAAACGAGAGAGAAACAGCAAAGAAAGTGAAAGACAGAGACAGAGACAGAGACAGAGACAGAGAAAATAAGAAAGATAGTGGACCAATTCATGTTATTATCCTATGCAAATAAAACAATAATAATTCTACAGTAGTCCGTGTTCATACAGTTCTGTTTATTGCATTCTCTCTCTCTCTCTCTCTCTCTCTCTCTCTCTCTCTCTCTCTCTCTCTCTTTTTTTTTTTTGTTCACAAACCGCAAAGACGACAGATGTCGTTAGTTATACTTAGAATAACTTGTTACTAAAATGTAATTATAAGCTTTAAACATGCAAAATTACATGTTTTGTTGCTTTCCGTGTATTCTTCACTCCACTTGACCCGTAAACAGCGGGCGAGTAAATGTAATTGTGAAGCGTGCTGACAAAATGAGTTACTTCTTGGATTTGAGCCCTATGAAAATAGATACATTATCATGCTAATGGGTTGAGTTTTTACAATTTACAAGTCTGAAATAACAAAAGGCATTTAGTACTCAATGGATATTCCATCAATACAAAACCTAGAAATGTGTCCCTAGTGTCGATTTTTTGGCCAATATCTGCATTTGTGGATTGTGAGAAGTACCTCATTTTGTCAGCACGCCTCACAATTGTAATCGTTTTTTTACACCAAAAAGAGTTTACATCATTTAGGAGGCAGGCTGTTCCGACCTTATTGGAACGAAGTAAACGAAAATGGTGGTTAGCGATGTGGTTAAATCGTCCGTGTCTGCGTGTCAAAGCGTTCATTTCTTTTACGATGTAGGTGTATTTACGCTCCTGTCGACGTAAGTCAGATCATTGCAAGTCGGGCGTTGACCCTGCCTGTCAAGGTCAACCCTGGCTGAGAGAGATACAACCTCCCAGCAAAAAAGTCTGAAGTACTGCATAAAAATTAATTATTGATTCTTGTGTGAAGAGGAAATTTTAGAATCGAATTGCTCCGTCGAACTTTACAGCGTTATAGTAAGGCTTAAAACATCGACAATTGGATTGCAAAAGTTACACGCTAGCTATCCATGGTTCTTATTTCTTATGGTAATGTTTCAACGAACAAATGGAGCGTTTTTCCACTCAGGGTAACAAGGTCTAACATACTTCACATGCACAATCGTACACAAAAAGAAACAAACAGATGGATACATACAAACACTCATACACACATACACACACAAACACATTCACACACGCTCGCACGCACACACACACACACACACACACACACACACACACACACACACACACACACAAGTAGACTCACCGCCTTCCTCCCATACTTGTCACACATGGTCCCCCAGAAGCTTGAGCTCATGGCCATACCCAGCATCACAAGCTGAAACAGACAAGAACCTACCGTCACACACTGTTTTAGGCCATTTCTAACTCGTCTTGGGTTTTTCAAGTCAAAGAAGGTAGTTGTAAAAATTCGATGTTTGTCAGTCAATTGAAAATTGAATACGGGATGCATAACTAAAGGAAGGTTATTGAGAGTACTTGTGGTTCGGACACCTCACGCGGATGCCCTCAAACCATCCAGCTCTGAGAGCATGCAACACTAAATATTCAGGATGGAGAGCCAGAGGAAGACCAAGGCGACGATGGAGTGAATCTGTGGCAGATACCCTCGGAGCTCACGGGATGTCCCTCCTACAGGTCACTCGCCTTCCTGCAGACGGACGCCTGTGTCTCCCCGCGACTCCCACCGGTACAAGCGGCAGAAAAAGTATTGAGAGTACTTGGTTCTACGACAATCATTCGCCAGCAAAGAGTCATATTTGCTTTGAAAATGGTGAAATGGTATAGGCTTAACACCCCTATCAACACTATTAGGATATTCAAGAGGTGGTACCTACGTGTTTAACGTTTATCTCCGAAAGGAGCGGGCCAAATAGAAAATTCATGTATAGTATCTTTCCCAAGAACAAAACGTCGGACCGAGCTGGGGCTATTGTGCTTCATAATGTTTATCTGTTTCCAATGCAAGTATAACAATATTAATAGAACATATAACATTTTCCTTAATTTTACATATGTGAAAAGGAAAACAATATTATTATTATTCATGATTTCATTCCAAGGCCATAGTTCTACAAACTATGTAATATGTCACAAAAATAATTATCATCATCATCGTACCATCATCATCATTCAATAAAGCAGATTAGATATTAAAACTGTTAAGACCTGGTAGTATTTCCAAAAATTTAATCACTTGTTCAACGTTTCGCTTTCAAGAGACAGAGAAAGAGAGAGAGAGAGAGAGAGAGAGAGAGGGGGGGGGGAGAAAGAGATAGAGAGAGAGAGGGAAAGAGAGAGAGAGAGAGAGAGAGGGGGGGGGGCGAGAGGGGAGGACATGTTCGTGGAGATAAGGAATATAACGAAATGGTGCGGTGAACGCAATTCGGAAAGGCCAGAGAAAGGG
>NW_004798064.1:61035-62218 GCF_000002075.1 Aplysia californica | reverse complement strand
TATTATTATTGTCTCTGCAATGAACAGCATCTTCTGGTGATATTTTTAAAAAGACAGGAAAACAGAGCAGTTACAAATACCAAGCAAAATACGGACTCAACATTACATGTGCTCATTAATATAATTTTGGTTTTGATTAAGAGTTATTGGTTTCGTGACCTGTCTTGCCCTTGGACTGTGTCAGTTAGAGTTTGGACATAATCGTGTCTAAGAGAGGAACAACGGCAACGAAACTGCAATAGTTTTCGGTGGTTTGAGGATAACCGGATGGCATGGTTTAGTAGACTACATTGCGCAAGTGATGGAACGTTGTGTCTTATCCTTACTTTTGTCCTAGTGTCATTCAAGTAGACATCTCCACGCACAACAAAGCATCTCCTCACATGGCCAATGCCACTAGACAATCCATGGATAACCAAATCAAAAAAACATTATAGTGATCAACAGTGAATACCCCCGGTATGAATCTTATTGATATGTGAAATCCCATGAAACAGCAGCTGAAGAAAAGCAACTTCGCTCTTAATTCGGACACTTTTTGCAACTCTCCGTGACATTTGGGGAGAAATAACAGATAATTGTGTCCAAATTTTAATAGAGTCGATGTTCACAGAGTTCGTGAACTACTCAAAACCAGCGGCTCCTAAACAAAATAACAACGAGCACATTTAATGCTAGGTTTTGCGTGGTATTTGAGATTGCTCTGTTTTGTGTTTAGTTTGTAACATTCGTAAATAAACGTAATAAAATATTGTTTATTGCAGAGGAAATATTCCCTTTCAATGTATGTCCATTCCATCAATATGGATGCTCCCCAATACACGCACAAAGACGATGTTAGGTTTTTTTTATTTCACACAATTTTGTAAAGGTTGATTTTTTAAGCTTAGATTTGAGTGACCATATCTCGGGCGTCTCTAAATATATATATGAATTATCAAGTATTACACAATACAGAATTTATTTTGCTTTAAATTGGTATGCTACATGAGTGGGTAATGCAAGGATTTAACACAATAATTGGGTGATAACATTTTCAAGTTTCTTTTGAACGCCACAGTACATGAAATATATCTGTGTTTATGTAAGAGTGTGAATTTGTGTGTGTGTGTCTGTCTGTCTGTCTTTCTGTGTGTGTGCGTGTGTGTGTGTGTGTGTGTGTATGTGTGTGTGTGTGTGTGTG
>NW_004798064.1:59649-60935 GCF_000002075.1 Aplysia californica | reverse complement strand
GTGTGTGTGTGTGTGTGTGTGTGTGTGTGTGTGTGTGTGTGTGTGTGTGTGCGTGTGTGTGCGTGCGTGTGTGCGTGCCTGGTGAAAAGTAACATAATATTATGACAATTTTTGAAGAATTTCGATTTATTACATTTTACGATAAGAAAATCATTTCTGAACAATACGCTTAAGTATTTAGTGAGATCTGGTTAATTTTGTCAGGTAGGATGCAGAAATAAAGTTTTGCGAAATATATCTTTAACGTTTACTTTAGATCTGGATCGAGTTCTACTCCTCATGAATAACGATCGATCGGCCAGCCGTGTTGTTTGTCTCCGAAGCCTTTGAAACACTGTTATTAGGCTAAGAACTTCTTTTTAAAAAGCAACTTAAGACATTTAAACAGTTTTGTCATTAAAAAACTTTTTAAAAGCAAATTCACGGCCACTAAGAATTACAATTTTCGTGCATGCGCGAAGCCTCTCTTCTTTCATTTAGTCAGTGTATTCATACACAGTACACACAGATGGAAAAAAAGCCCACAAACTGACCTACATTTTGACATGCGATGAGAAGGGGTTGATTTTTATGAATGAGTCTTTAAAATATTCATCAATTGCACTGCAAGAAATTTTGAGGAGTTGCTTTGTGGCTTCGTTTTGCTCATGAAGTAGAACAGGGCACACATGCGGAAAAACCTGCAGTCCCTTCTGTTTTGTAACATTGATGCCCACTTTCTAGATTGAGTTATGTAACAGGCTGGCATAAATGTTTATATATGCAGTGTGATGGTGTTTTTTCTTTGTGAATGAGTCATAGAAACTTTCCATTGATAGGCTCTGACAGTAATTATTCTCCCGTAATCTCTGTAACTATGTAAGGTAACTTGTGTCAAAAATACTTCTTCAAAAATACGTTTTTAGCGTAGATATAACACAAAGCTTCGTAAATATCGGTAGATAAGTGGCTATAGAATAAGTTATTAATGGAACTCATTTTATTTAAACAAATCAATTTTTGACCTTTCTTGCCCTCTAGATCTATCTCAGTTCTAGCAAAGGCGACTAAAGCAAGACGTGGCCTAAAGGTACTTTTCACCAGCCACGCTCACACACACGTAACATCTGTGTGTGTGTGTGTGTGTGTGTGTGTGTGTGTGTGTGTGTGTGTGTGTGATGCTCATCACCATTATTGTCATCGTCCTGAATTCATCTCGTATAATCTAGGTTTCTATTCTTTGTGGGCTACATGCTAAAACATAGTAATCAGTACACATAAAGTAAAATTGTGAGCACCAAGATTTG
>NW_004798064.1:54825-59521 GCF_000002075.1 Aplysia californica | reverse complement strand
GCACGACCGTGGCATTGTCATTCATTAGGCGGTGTTTCCGTGCAGACTATGTTTGTTAATATCATGACCAGCTGGTCTATCGTTGACCCATATATTATTCTAGCTGATAACGCCGATTATCATGAAAATTCTTTATAGATCTAGATCTAGCAGGATTTCCATGATATGGAACGTATGAATTCATAAACGTATCTGATCTCTAATGTTTGAGAGTTAAATTAGCTTTCCTAGTTCAGCATCTTTTTAGATCAGTTTTGTTGTGTCTCTGTCTCCGACGTCAGTGCATTATTAGTGTTCAAATTATAGTATGATTAGATATTCAGGAAAAAAATACTTAAGAGCACCTATGAATTTCAGTGAAATGAATACAGTTTTCAATCTATATGATTCGGTTGATTTAGATTGGAGCGATGCGCGGAGTCGTGTTTAGACTCACGAAACCACATTCAGAGAGCAATAGATTATAGGCATTGTCTCTATTACTGCATCTTTCTCTTTCCGTTTAGTTTTCTGTCCCTGTGCGTGACAACAGTACGCCATTATTTAAATCATAAACTACCAGGGTGAGTCAAAAAAGTAATGAAAGTTCGTTTATAACTTAAAGAAAAAAGAACACACTTGAATCTATGATACCTCAAATTGAAGGGGAGCATCAGACTGATGATCGGATTTTTATTTCTCAACATAGTCTCCATTTCGTTCATTAGCGACTGTCCACCTTTTACTAAGTCCACGTATGCCAGCTGCGTAAAACTAAGCAGGTTGGTCGTAGGGGTACAGCAGTCCTGATTTCTCCATCGTTTCAATAGTGTTGACCTCTCAATGGTTCTTTTCTAGGACCGAAAAGGTGGAGGTCTAAAGGAGCTAAATCAGGAGAATAAATCGGGTGGGGCAGTGTTTTCCACATAAACGGGGTGATTATCTCCCTTGTTCTGGCACTCGAATGCTGGCGGGCATTGACATGGTGAAAAAACACTCTTTCCATGTTCAAATTTGGTCTGACTCGTCGAATTCTCGCTTTCCGTCGTTTCAATGTTTCAATGTAGGGTTCAGAATTGACAGTTGCTCCTCGTGGTAAAAAAAAAGAAACAAATCTGTGAGAAGCACCCTATGAACGTCATAAAACACAATTGCCATGATTTTTCTGCTGACTCCTCTGAACGATGCTTTTCTGATAGGCGTATGGACACGTCTTCCTCTTCTTCCTGTTCATTGCACATACGTCCTAACCCACCTATATGCATTGCCAAAATCTAGAGCTTGGTCCTTGTAAACATTTTGAAGTCCGTTTTGGATGTTATCGGTGGATTCTCCTTCTAAAACAAGGAATATAATCACTGCTCTTTACTTCTGACAGACCCCCAAGAGGGTAGCCATTTTGATGTGACGTCATTCGGGCCAAAACTAAAGAAACTTAAATTTTAACAATTTGAGTTCAAAAGTATATCAGCAAGTACTTGTGAGCTGAATTTTATTAAATTTGAGGCAAAATTGTGCAAAATAATGAACAACTTGCATTACTTTTTGACTCCCCCTCGCTGTAAAGCAGACATAAGAACCCTTGTGAATTTCTGTTAAATGGATAGAGCCGACATAATTTTAGATCTATATGAGTCTTTAATATTAGACCTACATTAGATTTTCTAGATCTACATTAGATTTTCTAGGATAAGCTCAGACTTTTGTTCACCTCACTCCACTGCGTTTGGCCTTCAGTTGGCCTAGATTGTACTTAGCGACGGTGACACGAAAAGGCCAATGCAAGGAAGACAGACCAAGATTACAAACATAAAGTTGCAACCTATAAACCTCCAGGGTTCGGAGCGGAGGGGTGGATATGTGGGCTAGGCTTGCCTAGAAAAGCTTACCCCCTGGAGGGGGGGAGTGCTTGTTTAGGCTATATAGATCTATTACCCATATAAGGTTATCCAAAAAATATTGCCCCAATATTACGAAATGTCAACGGAGACTAACGTAGCTTTACAGTGTCAAAGTCAAACTCGAATTGGAAAAGGGCATCTTAAAATACCTTCCAATAAAAAGCCTATAGTATAAAAAGCAAGATAGTCCTCAGGGGTGGCGGGGGGGGGGGAATAGGACATGACGTAGATATGGTAAATTACGAAATTGCAGAACGAAATGAGGTGTGCAGAACACTCGCTAATTTAGAGGATTTTACGCTCTGTTCTCTTCAGTCAGGCCAGGAGGAATGCACACATAATATCACAAGCAGTCTTGGCGTTGTCTTGACATGACCTTCCTTCTTTTGTATTCACTTTTATTTTATTTGGTTTTTCTGTAAGATTGTTTTGATTGTTTGTTTGTTTGTTTGTGTGTATTCTTGTTTGTATGTGTGAGTGCGTGTGTGAGTGAGTGAGTGAGTGCATGTTTGTGTGTGTGTCTGTTTGTCTTCTGTCTTTTGAAGTTTTTTTGTTTTTGTTTCTGGGGTTTTGTGTATATTTCGAATAAAGACTGTGTTTGTTTATGAATGCTGGGATAGAGAGGAAAATTTCAGAAACGAGATGGAAAATTTCACACATTTAGGTCATGTAGCCTACATTGTAAAACTCCAACTGAATAGCAGAGGTGATTGTGCTTTTGAACGGGGGCCCAGGGAGTGGATCGGCGTGGCCGAACAATTTGTTATGGGCTGTAGTTTTTATCCCAGACTCTGACTGTTCTGTTCTAGCCCCCACCCCCCTCCTCCTCCAACCCTCCCCCACACACACAGGCCTATGTTTAGCCTGTCTGTCCTGTAGGATGTGACACACATACTATTTTTTTTTCATTCTACACGCACAGCTAAATAGTAATAATGCCAACATCATAAAGCCCCCCACCAGAGCAGTGCTACTGACTGAAATTGTCTTTAGGTCGTTCCCAAAGGGGGGACATTAACATGTTTTTATGCACAGAAGAATTGTAAATAGGCTGATTTATCAATGTCTTGCTCATGCTGTGCCGGAATAACATAGGGGGAACTGCTGCTTTTTCCTTCCTCATCCTTGCTATCGTCATTTAATTTGTTCTCTACTTCTTTTGTATGTTTGTCACTCTCTTATGAACTGCTATTTCCGGGGTGCCTTGATAGCCGAAGCAGACTATGTGCTGTAGAGGCTGGAGAGGTGTGCAGAGTAAGCCTGATTCCCCGTTTGGACTTCTCAGTTGACATCCACCCCTTGGCGCTCATGTGACCTTATGCAGTTGCGAGCGCCGTAAAACCGTACTAAAACAAACAACATCATGATTCACTATCTCTATCAGCGATACAAACACTCAAAAATTTGATGTGTGACTAACGAACCGTGGTGGGTCCAAAAGATATTATTCTTAGTTGCCCTCAACTGACCCATCAACAGAGAGCGCAAGTACCCCGCTAGAGGCATACCTTACCTCTCGTACTAAATACACCACCTCTTCGGCGCAGTTAAAGGCATTTATTTTTAAAATTTTTGCTTCCCTCTGTCCTTGCTTCACCTAGAGTCTACTTCTCTTTATTTCGCTGGGTTTTTTTCCTTCCTATTTTTCTTTGTCATCTGTCTTTTTATGAGGGGCTATGTCAATTGTCTCACTCGTACCAGACAAATCATTGATAATGGAAACGTGAATAAGTATCGACACTCCAAAAAAAAAATCTGAGGATATTATGGGAGTATTATATAAATATAATTATTTGTAAACATCAGATCATTCTTATTTTAGCTTCCTTCAACCTGTTCAACTTCCACCCACCCCTCCAATTCCCTCAGGGTGAATTTGTGGTGTGTGTGTGTGTGTGTGTGTGTGTGTGTGTGTGTGTGTGTGTGTGTGTGTTGGTGTGTGTGTATTTGCGTGCGTGCGGGTGGCGTGCGTGCGTGTGTGTGTGAGAGTGTGTGTTTGGTGTGTGCGTGTGTGTGTGGAAGGGGGGAGAAGGGGAATTACATGCTATACATAAGCACTTAATGTCACTTATCCTCCTGCTCTTTTTTTACGAAAGTCTATCCATCCCTTCCACCCACCCCTTGTTTTTCGGTCGAACCCTCTCCAGTCCAGCTTTAAAACTTTGCTATGCAACTAGTATGTAATATTCTGTTTTACCTCCCATCTCATAAGGTTGCCAGACACGTATGTTTCGTCTGCATTTCTTGAGTTAGGATACCATGCAGAAGACCCGAGTTCAATTCCCGAGTGGGGAGACATTTTTATCAAGTACATTTTTTTCGGTTTTACTGCTGCTATTATTGTATCCTACTGTGCCCAGTAGAGCGTTGGTAGGCGTTAAAAGACCTACATTCAAAAAGAATAAACGAGTTAGAGTGAAAAATTTGTTTCGCATCTCACCTTATAAGCTAGTTTTTACCAGCCCGATTAATACATTTTGTAACTTCGATTTTATTTTTTAAAAGATCTGAGGCAACCAGTCTTTAATCTTCAAAAACACGGTGCATGTCCAAATTCTCTGTTACCGGTACCCCGAATGGCCGCTTGCTTTTGATTACGACCTTGAAACAAATTTAAAGCCACTCCAAGCCCTATGCATTGGTTGAAAGTAGTCTAACTGGCGACAGAAAATTGGTGGGTATCACGCTCAAGATATCTGGCAAGGGATGAAGACTACCCTACCGATGACAGCTAGTAAATCCTCCACCTTTTCCGCCCCCTAAAAAAATCCCCATCTCCCTCTCTCTCTCTCTCTCTCTCTCTCTCTCTCTCTCTC
>NW_004798064.1:51711-54725 GCF_000002075.1 Aplysia californica | reverse complement strand
GGGGGGGGGGACGTCCGTCTAGTTCTCATCCAGACCAATCTGTTGCCGGAAGTCAAACTTATATGAGCTATCTGTGTTGCATATGCGGTAAAACTAACAAAAACAACGCTAAACTTAAAGTAATAACCACAACTTACCTTTCTGCTCCGAGTCAGTGACTTGTTTGTGCAGTCCTCCATTCTCCGTCAGATTACTCTCCGCATCTCCTACTATTTGTGTCACTCCATTTTCTGCCCCTCTGTGTTTCATTCCCATCTCTCCCCCTCTCTGCGTCATCCCCATCTCTCCTCCACCTCTCCTTACTGCAGGGAGAGATTCAAATGATGAATCAGAGTCACTCAAATGTGCACCCTCTATCAACGGCCTCTCATCCATATAAGCACACAGTTTGGTTTATTCCTAGTTTATAACATTAGCCAACAGCGGTTGGTCGACAGGTGCCACTGATATGTCCTATTTCTTTTTTTCCGTGCTTCTGGTGTTTCTGTCTGTCTGTCTGACTAACTTTTCCCTGCACCAAACGACTGCTATACTGCCGATGTGCTTCTCTTTACTCAAACAGTCAAACAAACATAACACCTGCAGTCCCGTATGTATCAACTGTCTACCATTCAGAAACACATCGTAAGTTTATTCCCAGTGTATTAACAATAACATCTGCTGTGACTTCTTTACATTATGCACTTGGAGGATTTCAAATTTATCATGTCTTTGGAAAGAGTGAAGTCCTCGCAGAAACAGTGCACGTAGTCTGGCGTCGTCCACAGACCTGGCGACATTTCCCAACCCTCCGCTCTATGCACCATCAATGCTTGTGAACGTGCTTGGAATAGCAAATGAGTTGGCGCTCATACAAACATGTGATCATCTGAGGAAAGTAAAATAAGAATAAAAGTGAGACAAACTAAGTGAGATCAATCTAGATATTAGCACAAACTAGTTTAATAATATTATATCGGAATCACTTTTTTTAATAGATTTTTTTTTGGGGGGGGGGGTATTTTTGGGTTTGTTTGGGGTGTTTTTGGCTGTGGTTTTGTTTTTTATTATTGTGATCTTTTTTAAAGTTAACAGGCGGGTTTATAGATCTACTTGTAAATGTTTTAAGCCCGCTTCGACAACCACAGAACAGACCGTCAGCATCTGCTGTAGAAGCTCATCAAGGCGCCAGTTCGTAAACCAAACCAGAACTGTTTAATACTCACTCACAACCACTCTTATAAGCTCACGGGAGCGAAGTAGTCCCGTTAAGTTGTTAACACATTAGAGCGTACACAAGTGTTACATCACTAAGTCACTTCGCTACCTTTCTTGTCTGGACCATCCTGGGTTGAAAAGGATACAACATCCCAACAGACAGACGGTGATAGTCGATAAAATAGACGTTCCCAAGTTAGAAAATCAAAAAATATATTGACACTTTGTTAAGTACTCGAGAGTACAGGTTGTCGACAGAGGCAAATTCTGTACACTCACACGGTAGATGAGAAGAACCTCAGACACTTTTCTGGTCTTCTTGTTTTGGGTTCAGCTCCTAGATCTCAGGGGTGGTCGACTGCTAGTTTATTCAACGCGCTGTGCAACTGATTATGACGTACATGACCCTTTTTTTCCTACTTCATACGACCCCTTGCCTTCAAGTTCAAGACAGCCACATTCAGATTTCGAAGGTACTCTAAATGTTTATACTGACAAGAGCATTTATTTCATTTTTGGGTGGAATTTCATTCTTAATGTTGCCCAAGTGGCGGCCAAAGTTTTAGGACCACCAAGGGAACTTGCAACTTGTACACGGGACTTCCAAGATTTTTCGCCAGTATCCATGAACGCTAGGTGTTTGATCTTATTTACTCTATAATTAGGATGTGTCGAAAGACAGCTGTAAGAAGGAGTCAAGAGTCGCAGTAGAAAGATTCGGGAGAAAAAGAGAGGGGCAGAGTAAAAGAGAGGGACAGAGAAGTGCCCAGGGGTGATAGAGAGGAAAGAAAAGCAGATGACAGGACAGGATTAGATTACAGGAAAGGAGGACAAAGCAGAAAATTAATTAAGAGAAGACGGACTGGGGTTTTTTTGTGATAATGTTAGTTGAAATCTTATAAACTTAGTTAACGATAGCTAATGGCAGTCACCCCCCCCCCCCCAAGCTCCACCTCCACCAAACGTCTTTCACGGATCAAGTCATTGGCGAGTCACATGTGGCCACACAAAATATGATAGAGTTCCAGTTAGGGCGAAGAAGGTCAAGACAGTTCAGAAAGTAGGGCGAAAGTTAACTGTTACCAGAAATTGTATCGAACTTTTCCGTCTTTCTACTTAAATGTAGGATCCTTCTCAGCTCAGGTTGGTCATGACGGGCAGTATCGAAGCAGCCCGCCTCCTAAAAGTTTGAGATGCTTCGAAAGGGGCTTAAAACATCTACAATTATAGACATATACATAACACAAAAGCGCCCGTCATCGTATAGACTCGACACCCTGCTGAAGCATGCAAAGTTCAAAGTTTAAATGGCAAACTGACAAGCTCTTTTTTGGTCATTAATTTATTACGGTCATAAGCCATAATTGGTATAACGGCACCGATAGACACGTTTAGAGTTCAGCGCCATCTTGTACTAACTTTACTTTTTTTTTTTTTTCCAGAGATGACGAAACTCACTTTGAACGTCGTTCTGAATTCCAGTCGCGAACACGTGAGATGGAACCAAATGACACTGAAATTTGACTGAACAAGGACATTATCTGTAAAAATAAACTGGGGCTTAATTGAAAGGAAGATTTTTAACAGCTTCAACAGCTGTGGCAAAAAGCTCCCGAATATCGGATATTTGGGTTAATACAAGATGCACTCAGCAAAGCGACATTCACTGTAGGATGGTTTTATATACCAGCACAGCCTGATTCATCGTCTGTATATAATAATATTATTGTTATTTACAGACGGCTAAAACAATATGCGGGGGTTCGGGGTTTGAATCCTTGTGTGGTTGGGGTGTTCACGTCCAGAGGGGGGGGGGG
>NW_004798064.1:48000-49444 GCF_000002075.1 Aplysia californica | reverse complement strand
CCCCGCCCCCAAACCCTCGCTCCTAATGCTTAAGTTTTATCAGTCAGAAGTTCGTTCGAGATCAAGAAGATCTGGAAATAATGTCTTTATCTGGGTCGGTGCTGAGTTTTCTGTTATGTTTTTTTTTAAAGATTATTCTGCGTGTATATAAAGAGAAAAATATATCGGATATTTGTTGAGATAAGTATGGCTTTGGAACAATAACAAAACAAAAACAAAGCAAAAAAAAACACAACAAAAACAAAACAACCAGTTTCCATACCACGGATTTACTTTCCCTTCAACGCCTGTGAGGACAACGACATTCAGTAACAACACACCCTCCTGCGTTGGTCCCTGGAGTACTGTTGAAGTGACCATCGGTCAGTCAGTATGAACCCCGGTCCAGCCCCGCCCTACGGCTACGGGCTCAACGAAGGCGCTGTGATGTCCTATCAGTTCTCAGCTGAAGACGTGCAAGCTGTACGATGGGTGAGTGGAAGTAATATAGTACAAAATATGTGAGGCATCGAGGTGAAATCTGGCGCTCGGCAAAATAATGCAATCGAAGAAACTGGCATTTTTCTGTGGGTTCGGCAATTTTTTTCGATTTTTTTTTTGACTCAGCACCTTTACGGTTAATTTAAAACACGTTCCTGTGTGGATTTTACTGAAAAATGTGGATTTAAGGTACAGAAATGTAAATTTGCAGTTTCTAAGGACTCTCAAGCTTTGGAAGTCGCCTGGCCGCCATTTTCAAGCTAATTTTACCTCTTTTGCTATTCAACTCAACATTCACGATTTTCTGCCTCTATTCACCGCTGTTCGAAGTGTGGCAGAGCCATTTGAATGCGTATGATTTTTACGAACCGCGGATTTATTTCCCATTTTTCTCAATTCTTCTAAAAATTTAAGTGTATTCTTTCTTTCCAAGCTTGTAGAGGTAATTACAGAATACTTGATGATTGCGGGACATATTGATAAGTGAATAACGCTGCAAATAGCAAATATCGATTGTTTATTTGTTTGAGTAAAGACCGAGAAGCGCATTGACAAAATAATGGTCATTTAGTGCAAGGAAAAAGTAAGACAGAAACAACAGAGTGAAATTAAAGAAGTAGAACCTATCCCCAGTGTCGCCCTCCAACCATGCGCAGTGAAAATTGAATAGTGAATGGTGTCGGTGGACTTTTATGGAAAAAAACCTTTCTGACAGATATTCGAATAGAAAGCGCGAATAGTGACTTCACTCCTCGAATTGAGCTTCAATGCTGTTTCGTTTCCTCAAAACCGCACAGAGCACTAGAGCAGGGCACATGGCCCGGCTGTCTTAGCACAACTCACAACAGCCACGGGCCACCTCAGGGACGTGAGTAAACACATCACAATCTACCTGACTCACACACACCCCCGGGGGAAGGAGGGTGGAGGGTTGGGTGGCTAGACTTTTTAGTGTGTGTTGGGG
>NW_004798064.1:45343-47522 GCF_000002075.1 Aplysia californica | reverse complement strand
TAACAAAACAAAAACAAACCAAAAAAAAACACAACAAAAACAAAACAACCAGTTTCCATACCACGGATTTACTTTCCCTTCAACGCCTGTGAGGACAACGACATTCAGTAACAACACACCCTCCTGCGTTGGTCCCTGGAGTACTGTTGAAGTGACCATCGGTCAGTCAGTATGAACCCCGGTCCAGCCCCGCCCTACGGCTACGGGCTCAACGAAGGCGCTGTGATGTCCTATCAGTTCTCAGCTGAAGACGTGCAAGCTGTACGATGGGTGAGTGGAAGTAATATAGTACAAAATATGTGAGGCAGCGAGGTGAAATCAGGCTCTCGTCAAAATAAAGAAAGTGAAGAAACTTGCATTTTTCTGTGGGTTCGGCAATTTTTTTCGATTTTTTTTTTGACTCAGCACCTTTACGGTTAATTTAAAACACGTTCCTGTGTGGATTTTACTGAAAAATGTGGATTTAAGGTACAGAAATGTAAATTTGCAGTTTCTAAGGACTCTCAAGCTTTGGAAGTCGCCTGGCCGCCATTTTCAAGCTAATTTTACCTCTCTGAAACCAGGTGACCCCCCCCCCCCCCTCACCTCTTTCAATCGCAAATATCTAGACTTCTAGTCATGATGTATGAGCATTTTCTTCACCGTAAGCAAGACAAGTGAACAAGCTTTAAAATAATATCAATAACTTAACATGTTATAAAATTGACAAGCGCTTGATTCCACCGCGTGATGACACAAATTATCTTTTTTTTTAATCGACTGCTCCAGTGTATGACTCCGTTAAACGTCGCCTTTTTTGGATCGAAGTGGCTAGCCGTACTTAGATCTAGGTTTGGCCCAATCGACTCAAGCCTGTTAAGTACACAGGTCTCATTAGATCTAGATCTAGTAATTATTCAGGTTCAAATACATGCAAGTCAGTAAGGCACCTTTTGGTTTTGACTGAAATACAAATACTTTAGGCATTGCAAACTAAAAATTTCATTTACAATTCAGCCATCACTATTAAGTACGGCTAGCCTGACAGTCTAGCCGTACTTATCTTAGGCCCTATTAACATTAGAAAACAGGAGGTTTGAAATACATGCTCTGTCATTAAGGCACATGGTTTTGTCTCAAATACAAATACTTTAGGTACTGCACACTAGAAATGTATATTTACAATTCAGTAGGCCTATTTTTTGTAAATGGTCAGTCTAGCCATCATATTAAGAATAAGTACGGCTAGACTGTGAGTCTAGCCGTACTTAAGTACGGCTAGACTGCCAGTCTAGCCGTCATTAAGTACGGCTAGCCTCTTCCTTTTTTTGATAGTGTATGGCGGAGTTTAAAACTAAGCAGTCGAAATGGTGCTACTTTTACGCCCCCGTCGACACAATTTAGATCCTAACTGGCGCTCATATGACCTTATGCAGTTGCGAGCGCCGTAAAACCCCTAATAAAACTAAAACTAAAACTTATATCCTAAAGGAGACGGGCTTCCGACCCTTCCTGTAATGCCAGGATCAAACAGGACTGAGCTCAGAGAGGGATACGACATCCCAACAGAAAGACCAAGATACTTGATCAAATGTTTCTGTTTCTTCCTACTCGGGAATCGAACTCGTGTCTCCTTCGTGCGAAAGCGGGGCGCCTTACCGCTACATTACAGACGTTGGTGAAGTAATAGACATGCGAGTACAGTCGTAATTGTTCAAGACGGTCACTTATTATCGTAAAGAAAGTGATTGTCTTAGACGGGTGAACGCCCTGGACAGTGTCATTATAATAATTTTAAAAACGCTAAAATTGGTGGGGGACTGTCTTAAACAGGTAGTCATTAAAAAAAGGTTACTACAGTATCATCAATAGTACGTCTGACTTTGGCAAATATTGAACATAACTCGCAACTAAAATGTACAGAGTGCAAACATAAATGAGGGGGGCGGGGGGGGGGGGGGTGCTCTCGTGGCCTAGAGGTTAAGGTGTTCGCCTCTCTTTCAATGGCCCCGGGTTCGAATCCGGGTAGCGACCGAAAAAAATGTCATCTCTAAAATTGTCTCCTTTTACCTCCTTTCCTGCCCCCAAGCAATATTCTGTCGTCTGCTTTCATCTCCACTTTCTGCCCACCCCCTCACCTTCTTTGTCCCTTCCGTTGGGCTCTTGACTCTTTCTGCAGTCTTTCTACTTCTACTCCTTG
>NW_004798064.1:44130-45243 GCF_000002075.1 Aplysia californica | reverse complement strand
ACTGGCGCTCATATGACCTTATGCAGTTACGAGCGTCGAAAAACCCCTACTAAAACTAAAACTAAAACTTATATCCTAAAGGAGACGGGCTTCCGACCCTTCCTGTAATGCCAGGATCAAACAGGACTGAGCTCAGAGAGGGATACGACATCCCAACAGAAAGACCAAGATACTTGATCAAATGTTTCTGTTTCTTCCTACTCGGGAATCGAACTCGTGTCTCCTTCGTGCGAAAGCGGGGCGCCTTACCGCTACATTACAGACGTTGGTGAAGTAATAGACATGCGAGTACAGTCGTAATTGTTCAAGACGGTCACTTATTATCGTAAAGAAAGTGATTGTCTTAGACGGGTGAACGCCCTGGACAGTGTCATTATAATAATTTTAAAAACGCTAAAATTGGTGGGGGACTGTCTTAAACAGGTAGTCATTAAAAAAAGGTTACTACAGTATCATCAATAGTACGTCTGACTTTGGCAAATATTGAACATAACTCGCAACTAAAATGTACAGAGTGCAAACATAAATGAGGGGGGCGGGGGGGGGGGGTGCTCTCGTGGCCTAGAGGTTAAGGTGTTTGCCTCTCATTCAATGGCCCCGGGTTCGAATCCGGGTAGCGACCGAAAAAAATGTCATCTCTAAAATTGTCTCCTTTTACCTCCTTTCCTGCCCCCAAGCAATATTCTGTCGTCTGCTTTCATCTCCACTTTCTGCCCACCCCCTCACCTTCTTTGTCCCTTCCGTTGGGCTCTTGACTCTTTCTGCAGTCTTTCTACTTCTACTCCTTGGCTCCTTCTTACAGCTGTCTTTCAGCCACACCCCTGATCTTCTGGTAGGAAAGATCTACAGCCTTCTCGGATGTCATAAGGGAGAAAATCTCAGATGTCCCGTGTGCAAGTTGCGCACGTTAAAGATTCCTTGGTGGTCTAAAATCGATAAGAGTGGAAATGGACTATGCTCAGCTGGTCAGATAATAATATCATTTAATGGGCAATGTCTTGACTTTGCTAGTGGTTTCTCTGCTTTTACTCGTTCTTGTGTAATTTCGCTTTTTAATGCAAGGGCAAGGGAGGGAGAGTGGGAGAGAGAGTGGGAGAGAGAGAGAGAGAGAGA
>NW_004798064.1:40268-42187 GCF_000002075.1 Aplysia californica | reverse complement strand
TATATATATAATCATCTTCCTTTTATCACATAGCGTTGCTAACTGTTAGGTGCCTTCCAGTTATTCATCACATAATATTTCGTCTTTGTCCTTTACTGAATGTGCATGTGTATTGTGGGGGCTCTCGCGGCCTAGAGGTTAAGGTGTTTGCCTCTCATTCAAAGGTCCCGGGTTCGAACTCGGGAGTGACGGAAAATTTTTCTTCTCTAAAATTGTCTCCTTTCACCTTCTTTCCTTTTGTCTTGCAATATTCTGTCGTCTGCTTTCGTCTCCACTTTCTGCCCCTACCCCCTCACCTCCTTTGCCCCCTCCACTGGACTCCTGACTCTTTCTGCAACCTTTCCACTGCTACCCCTTGGTTCCTTCTCACTGCTGTCAGCCATACCCCTGATCTTCTGGTAGTAAAGATCTACACTTAGCCTTCTCGGACAAGGGAGAAAAATTTCGGAGGTCACGTGCGCAAGTTGCGTACGTTAATGATCCCTTGGTGGTCCAAAATCGATAAGAGTAGGCTTCGGCGTACCAACTGAAAATGTTTGGTGTGTCCTGCGCGCTCATATGACAGTATGCTGTTGCGAGCGCCGTAAAATACTTGCCAAAAATGTATCTTTAAAAAAATTGTATTGTATGTGTGTGGGTGGTGGGGGGGTGGGGGGGGTGGAGGTGAGAGGGGGACAATATTGCGATTTGTTGCCAGTAGTGTTGTCACCCGCATCTGCGTCTGCGGTGTAGTAGTTAGGGGCTTCGCTGTCGCACGGAATAGACCAGAGTTTGATTCCTGAGTGGGAAGAAAACTTTTATCGAGTATCTAAGTCTTTCTGCCAGATTGTTGCGTCCCTTTCAGCCCAGGTTGGCCCAGCTAGGCAGGGTCGAAAGCCTACCCCCTTATAATTTAAACAGGGGTGTAAAAAGACTTTCATTTTCTTTAAAAAGAAGTTTTGCCAATACTGAGAGGAGGCTTATTTTTCTGTTACTGTTATATTGAGTTATGATTATGAAAATGTGAGAATATACATGTACACAGAAGTGATTGTTACAGTCGTCTTTATGGAAATTTATTGATCGTTTCTGCTTTCTGTGGTTAACGATTAGCAGCAGCCGCAGCGGCGGCAGTAGCAGCAGCAGTAGCAGCCTGCAGCAGCAGCTACTGAACCACAACAACCTTTTCGACAAAAGCACAAACATCAACAATGTCAAAAATGAAAAAAAGAACGACAAGAAAGCCCTCGAAAACAACAGCAGTATAACATATGACAGGAAAAAGTTAACTACCGCCAAGTATTGTTGAAAAAGTAAGTTGTTATCGATCCAATAGAAAAAGTAAGAGATCAATAAATGGATGAACAGATTCGAACATTAAACTTTGATTTTCACGTCCATGGGTGAACCCTTCTTTCCCTGATCACAACTGTCGGTCGAGCTGTCAATATAGGATGCGACAGAACGGATGTCCTGGGTGTAGTTTTTTCATCATACTTTAGGTTTGGGAAAAGTTGAAGTGGGCATGTTGATTTAAGATATTATTCTCTCTCTCTCTCTCTCTCTCTCTCTCTCTCTCTCTCTCTCTCTCTCTCTCTCTCTCTCTGTATATATATATATATATATATATCTATCTATCTATCTATCTATCTATCTATCTATCTATCTATCTATCTATCTACCTCCTTCTCTCTCTTTCTCTTTCCTAGCCGTCTCTCTCTCTGTCTGTCTGTCTATCTGTCTGTCTGTCTGTCTGTCTGTCTGTCTGTCTGTCTGTCTGTCTGTCTGTCTGTCTGTCTGTCTGTCTATCTGTCTGCCTGTCTGTCTCTTAACCCCCCTCCCTTATTCGTCGGCCACACGTTCCGCTAATTCTCCTTCAGCCGTATTGTTTTGAGGCTTTTTTAAAATCCCCCGACCCCCCCCCCCCCCCTCCCTTACCC
>NW_004798064.1:37079-38782 GCF_000002075.1 Aplysia californica | reverse complement strand
GAGTGTTGTTGTTTTTGTCAACTTTGGTTCATTTGTTTCTGTACTGAGTGGTAAGGTTCTTGTGAAATGTAGCCTTTATTATTGCGAATTCAATACACTTTCTTTGCCTTTTCTCACTGTTCTATCACCCCAATGAGTCATGTCGGCCTACTCTGGCTCTTTATGGTCATCACTGGTATGTACTTGTTCGACATGGAAGAGTGGGTGGTTGGCGGGTGCTCTGGTATGGCTTACTCCTTCTTTCTTACTTAGCATTTCTCCTACTTATTTCTCCTCCTTCTTTTCTTTTGAATGTTACTTTCTAGTAACAACTCTAATCGTCGACACCTATAAAACCTAATAGTGTTGCAAGTGCTGTAAAACTCGTACTAAAAATTAAACATAAAAAAGACTCGGAGGAAAATCGTCGGCAAGGTGTTCAATTGTTTAAACTTCAGGAAACATTTACAGGACAGAGAAAAAAACCTGTTTCATTCTTTAAAAAATTGTACCTAAATAATGTACTTTTTCTTGCCCCCCTCCCCCCTCCAACAACAAAAAAAATCGTTTAGAAATTGAATTTCAAAAAAATATGTTTTGAGCAGACGCAACCCACAAAGCAAGAAACTTCGACAATTTAAACAAATCCAAATTTGGGCTTTGAACACATGAAAAGCCTGCTGACGAAACATTCTTTCTAGATCAATGATTATGAATACGGCCTCTCTTCTAGATAGTACAGTTATTTAAGAACTGAAATCTCCTGTTTCTATCACCCAACAAAGTGGGTGGAGGAAATCTGATTTTTAAAAAAAATCTCAAGCGGATAAGATCACAAAGGTGCAGCATCCTTTTTTTTTAGCTAGGGTTATCGTGTTTAATTTGCTCAAGGACCACCCATATGAACCTGGTGTCACCGACACTTACTTGACATTATTTGTAAGTCTGAACTACCCCCCAGGGCAGTGCTACTGACTGAAGGTGTCTTTAGGCCATTCCCAAAGGGGGGATATTAACATGTTCTTATACACAATTGAATTGTAAATGGGCTAATTTAGCAATGTCATGCTCATACTGTTCCGGAACAACATGTGGGTAGCTGCTGCGTTTTCTTTCCTCATCCTTACTATCGTCATTTTTCTCTACTTCCTTGGCATGTTTGTCACTCTCTTGTGAACTGCTATTTTCGGGATGCCTTGATAGTCGAAGTAAACTTTGTGTTGTTGAAGCTAGAGAGGTGAGCAGTGTAAACCCGATTCCTCGTTCGGACTTCTCTGTTGACATCCAATCCTTGGCGCTCATTATGACCTTATGCAGTTACGAGCGTCGAAAAACCTTACTAAAACCAAAAGTCTGAACTCACTAACTCACTAGGCCACTAGAGCTCGCACTCTATATGAATGTGGATTGTTGGTGTGTGTTCTGGTCCATCTTCTGTACTTTTTTAAATGTCCAAATCTATTTTCTAATCCATCGTCAAGTCAGCTCAGTTTAAACTGAGCTTAATTAGTCTGAAATACTCGTGGATATTTATTATGTACTGCTATTGTTAATTACACCGACCCCCTCCCTTTCTTTAAAATCAAACCTTGCTCTTTCGTTTTCAAAAGTCGTTCTATAAGTTTTCTCAAGGAACAGAAAAGGACGTATTTTCTGTTGTTTTCTTTTGTTGTTGTTTTTTTTAAATTGAGGACCTTAGGTTACTTTGCTCATGCTGTAAATAC
>NW_004798064.1:32948-35887 GCF_000002075.1 Aplysia californica | reverse complement strand
CCAAACACACACACACATTTTTAAATGACACAGATCAGTGAGATTGGCTCAGTGGTTAAACCTACAGACTATTACAGCAATGTTCAAACATCCTCACTTTATATGAAATCGAATTATATGCAATCCATTAATTTCTAGTTCTTTTTGAGTTTATTTCTTCATTTTTCGGACCGAAGGGCTCAAACTCGGATGGCCGCTGGGTCGCAAAAGTAAAAGAAAAAAGTAAAGAAGGGGAGCAATTAGCACTGAAATAGAAAAAAAAGTAAAGAAGAAGGAAGAAATAATGAAAAAGATATAATACGTCAAAACCTAGCCCGCGTATATTATCCGAACATAGGTATATCTGAGCTATTCGACTTTCCAAAGTACTCAGTCTCTGGTTTCTGAGAGGGTCAAAGGAGTCCGAGAGCGATTGGCGGATGCTCTTGCATGATTTGCTCCTTTTCCCCCTATCAAACACCGTTCGTCCTTATCTCTCCTCCTTCTTTAATTGTATTTTATTATCTAGTAACACCTCTAAACTTCAACATTTATATGACCTTATTGTGTTGCAAGTGCCGTAAAACTCTTACTAAAATTAAAAAACTAAAAAAAACTCACACACACAGAAAAACAACTAAAGACGGTCGAGGAAGAGGGGTCAGAGTGAGGGTCTTACTGGTATAAAAATAGACAACCGTTCGTCTCTCAAATTGATAAACCCTTTTACAGTTCTCGTCGGTTCTGTTGTAAAAGATGCCTGAGCCTAACGTGAGCTTCTTGAGTGACAAGCCCGTCCTTACAGCTTCTAGGTCGGCTTACATGGCTGTTGGGAAGATAACATTGCATGCGAGGCACCCTATGGGCCGGTCTGCGTGCCCACACATACACCTCTACGATTTCTTCGCTCTGACTGTGGAAGAGGGCGTTCGAAAGACAGGGCTGTGCGATCTGTGATGTCACAGTGCGTGTTTTTATGTGTGTATGTACTTCATATATTTATATATAGTCGTGGCCAAATATTTAAAACCACCTTGCAACGACATGCAACTTCTCAGTCATTGCAAGTTATGCTATTGTCTTTTGTATTTCGAAATGACTTTCACGATCTCTGGTCTATTGCATCATACGCATTAATCATCCATGCGCATTCAGCCGGTATTTTAAAAGGCGATGAGCCTCTCTGAAGGTATATTTTTCTGGATCAATAATAAACGTACTAAACATGGGGGGGGTTATCCTCACATTTTTACGTTCAAAGAGTCCTAGTAGTGGTTCATTGCAGCGTTCACTTTTCGCAGCTTGAGATTTCAATCCAAAAGGGGTGTAGTAAGCAAACGACCCACAGTGCTCTATTTCATTATTAAAAGTACTTATCATATTGTCACAAGAAGAGTTGCGGTCGTCTCAGAAACACTTTATCCGCGAATTACCGACAGATAAAAAAACCGCCTCGAGGTCACCTACATGTTCTATCCTGAAAAAAAAGGTCTGCATTTCTTCTAAACGGAACGGTAGTGAGTTGTACGATATTTTCACGCGAGTTGGTTGATAAATTCGGGTTCAAATCTTGTAAACCTCCCTGTAAACCACGACTGGCCATGGATGTGGAAAAGGAGCAGCCGGCGTTTGTCAGGAGGAGCCATGATCGCTGGACTGCGGAGCAGTGGGACAAAGAGATGTTTTCAGACGAATCGACTTCACAACAGTTTGTTGTTCAGCAGCATTGTGTCAGGGGGCCATTAGGGGGTCATCATACGTTAAAAAGTACATCAAACAGACAATAAAACACCCATTAAATCAGATCATCTGAAAATTTCATCATCAGAGGAACAGGAGGTTTATAATTTTTTTTGCCTGGAATGACTACGAATGACCAAAAGTACATTACTCGGAACTGTTGCAGGACAACTTGGAAATGCGTATTGTGCACATTCACGGGTGCCAAATACCCATGCTTGATGTTGACTCATGCCTCAAGACAAAGACTGTACAGGAATATCCTTAAAAGGTCAAGGTCACAACCTTAGGGTGACCTGGAAATAGCCTTGACCTCAATCCAGTCGAAATTCTCCAGGATTTCACAAAAACAAGGTTGCAGACAAACAGCCGTCAAACGCAAAAGCCTTAATGGATGCAATGAAGGAGGTGTGGACACGTGAAATTCCCACAGCCTATCATTAATATACATTGTATTTGAAGCATTAAAGTTAGTACTTACTTTAACTTATTTTTTCATCCTCTGTTGCCATTAAGCGTTGAGGGGAGATGCAAATTTCAATTTTTGTACTATAAGCCAGCTCCGCAGCTCTTTCAATTGGGGTGTTATGATTTCTCAGGGTTTCCTTGACACCCTCAATCCACCTTTTGGGTGGCCTTCCTCTTCCTTTATAGCCTGAGTGCTTGGTAATACTATAGGCTCTCGAGGCTGGCTGGCTAGGTGAAATCCGTAACAGGTGGCGAAACCATTTTATTCTCTGTCTTTCTATGAAATGCAGGCAAGACTCAGTGCCAAGAGTAGTTTCTCTTAATTTTCCATTTCTCTGCCTGCCTCTTTTTGTGATGTTAAGGGTTTTGTGGAGACAGTTCATTTTACATGCAGTGATTTTTCTTTCATGGGTCGTACTGAATGTCCTGGTCTGGCACTGGTAGTATAATGTTTGTATGAATATTGAAGTGATAAGCTGTCTCTTTGTGTCCATGGAGATGTTTGGATATTGGAGGGGTAAGAGCGCGTAGGTGACAGCGTTGGCTTTAGAGTTTGCCTTTCTATTACTCTGGCTATGGACCCGTTTTCAGAAAAAAGTACTGTCAGTTTCAATTGGTATTTTCATATAAATGAACAGCAGGATAAGTTTATTGATATTTTTTTTATATCAAGTGGTCTAAAAATGTTATACATATTTGTGTGTGTGTGCGTGTGTGTGTGTATGTATGTGTGTGTGTGTGTGTGTGTGTGT
>NW_004798064.1:28315-31236 GCF_000002075.1 Aplysia californica | reverse complement strand
TGTGTGTGTGTTTGTGTATGTGTGTGTGAGTGAGTGAATGAGTGTGTGTGTGTGTGTGTGTGTGTGTGTGTGTGTGTGTGTTTGTGTTTGTGTGTGTGCGCGAGCGTGCGTATATGTGTGTGTTGTATTTGTGTGAGTGTATGTGTCTCTGTGTGTTTGTGTTTGTGTGTTTTTGTGTTTATGCGTGTTTGTTTGTACATGTGCGTGTGTGTGTGTGTGTATGTATGTGTGTATGTGTGTGTATGTGTGTGCATCCGCATGTTTGTATGTATGTTTGTGTATGTGTGTGTATGTGTGTATGTATGTGTGTGTGTGTGTGTGTGTGTGTGTGTGTGTGTGTGTTTGTGTGTGAATGTGTGTGGTTGTTTGTGTACATGGATATATGCATGCGTGTATATGTATGTATATGTGTGTGCGTGCGTTCCTATATGTATGTGCATGTGTGTGTGTGCGTTTGTGTGTGTGTGCGCGCGCGTAGGTGTGTGTATTTTTGTGTGTATGTGTCTGTGTGTGTTTGTGTTTGTGTGTGTTTGTGTTTGTGTTTGTGTGTGTTTTGTGTTTGTGTGTGTTTGTGTGTATACGTGTTTGTTAGGTACACATGCATGTGCACGCGCGCGCGCACGTGTGTGTGTGTGTGTGTGTGTGTGTGTGTGTGTGTGTGTGTGTGTGTGTGCTTGTGTGTATGTGTCTGCATCCGCTAACTTCTTTCCATATTAGCGTTGACACGTTGTGAAACAAACAGTCTCGTCTGAAGGATCGGTTCGGGCTAAAAAGTTGACCATATTAAAATTTTCAATGTACACTGATGTCGGTGACACTCCTTTTAGCGGGTGGTTAAAGGGCGCAGCTGGGTAGGGTCTTACTACGACTACGAGTACTTTTCGTTTCTCTCCCTGTGCTGTTTACGTCTCTTCATCTTAATTTTACCTTGCACTTAATATAAACCATTATTGTACTTCTGTTTCAGGATTTAAAAAAAAAGTTTTAGTTAGAGTTTTACGATATTTGCAACATAATTATGTGATAAACGTGCCGGAGATTCTTGGTGTTGCTTGATAATAAGTAAATACAAATCAAAGGAGGAGCGCTGAAGAAGATAGCAGATGTTAGATAGGAAAGAAGGAGCAATCAACAACAGTGCATCCGCCAACCACCCACTGCTTCTTCTTGTTCCCTATGTTGTTAAAGTCTCTTTGGCCATATTTTTTCCTTGCACTAAATGACCGTTATTGTGTCTTGATTTGCTTCTCTTTACTCAAACAAACATACAAGTGTGGTAGGTTTTTGGGCAGTAAGACTGTCACTGAGGTGTGTCCTGTGGGTGGTTAGCGGGTGCTCTTGTGTGTCTGCTCCTTTTTTCCTATCAAACGTCTATCGTCCTGATCTCTCCTCCTTCTGTTTTATGTTTGCTACTCTCTTGTAACACTTCTAATCGTCGGCACTTATATGACCTTATTGTGTTGCAAGTGCTGTAAACTCTTACTAAAACTGAGGTGTGTCCGGGATCGTAATACTCTTAGCATACCTAAAAAAAAACCTACTTTACATGATGCCAGTCGGAACTCTGTTAACCACCTACGAGCTCTACACAATAATTAATTCTTTGCTTTCGAGCGATGAATTAATTTGGAACGAATATGTACCAAAAGACAACCGGGCGCAAAAGCTGAACAGAAGGTTAATGATCTCCTGCAGTCCGAATGATACTGCGATCAAATTTGCTCTAACGGCTACCTGTATAACGTAACTTCCTGTACAAACGCCCCTCCCACCTCCTCCATTTCCCTTGTTGCTTTTTCCACAATAAAATGACACTGTGTAAGACGACCGCCTGATTAAGACGGCCACATTTATTTTCCTCGACAATGGGTGGCCATCTTAGACAATTTCGACCGCATTTTATGCGATAGAGGCATGAACTGAACTTTGGTTTCGTCGCGGCTAGCTAAACCAGGTCAGCGAGTATAATAATATTATGGTCGAAGCGAATCAGTGGTCAAGCTGGACACATGGACATTTGCCGGCCCAGTTTACATCCCCAATCCGATTCTTCTGAGCCGACTTGCTGTATAGATGTAAACTGCTTTTTGTATTTAAATGTAAAATAATCTAAGATCGAATCAGGCCGTGCCATGCAGGGGCCCGCCCAGAATACACGAGGTGCATCTCATAAATAAGTTTCTCTACGTTATACCGCTCAAAAGTATAGTCCTCAAAACTGTTGAAACATTTCAAAATAAAATCTTAAACGATACCCTTCAACATCCTCCGTTAAGGTCTAGATCTACAAATTTTTTCACGCAATGCTCCTATCATTCGAAAATATGAACCAGTGTTCCTTTATCCAAGGCCCTTAATTCCTTTCCTAGCCGCCTATTAAATTCATCTACGTCCTCAAACCTCTGATCACGAAGCACTGCTTTCAGCTTGAGAAGCAGGAAAAAGTGACAAGGGGTTAAATCTGGCGAATAGCGCGCGTGCTCCAGCAACTCCCACGCATAGCTCTGTAAAAGTTCGGAGACCACTCTGGGGTCGCTTTTAAGGACAAGCGGGCTAACCCAGATTTCGGGGGTTTCTATAAATTTTGATCTACACCAAAAGTGGGCATTTCCATACCTACAGAGTTTGGTTTCATTGGTGTATATATTTGTTTGGTTATAGAGAAAAGGCTCCTTGTTTTTTTTTAAGAAACTGAAAAAGGGGCAAAAATTTTATCTTCGATTTTCTCAAAACAGCATTTTTTCGGGAATGCCCGCTTGTGCCTAAAAGTGACCATTGTGGACAGGTGCGCTATTGTAGTGTAAAATGACGCCAGGTTCTGCAGTACCGGGTCGGTTGGGTTTTTTTGTTGTTGTTGTTGTTGTTGTTGTTGTTGTTGTTGTTGTTGTTTGTTTTTTTGTTTGGTTATTATATTGGGGGGG
>NW_004798064.1:25770-27902 GCF_000002075.1 Aplysia californica | reverse complement strand
TGTGTTTGTGTGTGTGTGTGTGTGTGTTTGTGTGTGTGTGTGTGTGTGTGTTTGTGTGTGTGTGTTTGTGTGTGTATGGTTTGCAGTGATGCATACTACTTGTTTTTCCTAAGCATTGCGTCAGCACCAGGTCATTCTCCTTTTTTGCTTCGTTGCGCAATCAAAAAAGCATTCCGAGCATGTCGTATCGAGGGTGACTAATTATATTTAGCAAGGCTCAAGTCTGAAACTGATGTGACTCGACGGTTTTGCTAGCATTCTGGAAATGGAAATGTTCTTTTTACTCTGATTTCCAGACGGTAAACATTTCTCTCTGACACATTGGGGTTATTTGGACAGATCGAGCTGCACCACAGCGATCAGCGACGTGGTGATACTATTCTTTTGTTAGTAAAAGTAAGTATACGGGTTTAACGTTCCTATCACCACTATTAGCATTAGGATCATTTAAGAGGCGAGGCCTCCGAATGTAACGTCCATCTCCGACAGGACCAAGCCAAATACGTTGAGAGTCTTGAAAACTCCACAAAACGAACCGGAGTTTAAGAACGCCCAGTGTGGAAATCTACCCGTGGCAATCTGCTCCGATGTCCAGCATTATCAACTAAACTAACGGAGCACTCGTTCTCATATTATACATTAAAAGTTCGGTATTCCTACGGCCGCTTTTGTTTGTTTGATTTGTAGTTTTTAACAAACATAAGTTACTGACGAAGTAATTCTATGGCAATGAATGTGATGCAAGGACATTAACATTCAGCCAAGCTTAGAAGTTACGTTTTAGTGACAGTTTTACGGCGCTTGGAACACAATCGGGTCCTTTCTTTTTTATGCCGTAGATTAGAAGTGTTACTATATTGTAACATACAAGTAAAAGTGTGGAGAGAGATAAGAAAATCCTAGCTTTGCTCGAGCATTAATAATAATAACTTCTTTAGAAATACACTACTATGGCCTTCTACCATTCTTCCTATACCTTGGCAACACAACACACTTAAGACAATACGCCTATTCTGGGAGGCGCCAGGCTTGTAGTTTATGTCATTAATTTTATCAATGTACAATTTGGAAACTACGTCATTTCGTTTCGCACAAAATTAAATGTCTTCAATAACGTGTCTCTATCAAGCCAATAAATAGGACTAGCGCCGGGTACCAAAACTTACACGTACAGTAATATGATTTTTTTTCTCCCTTTTTTTGGTGGGGTGGAGGTGGGGGATGAGGACTTTTGGTTTTGGGATTTGTTTGTTTGCTTGTTTGTTTGTTTGCTTGTTTGTTTGTTTCTGGGGATTAAAGCGAAATACACTCTTTTCATTCTGAACAATTGTCAGTGTCGCAAGTTGTATGGGATTCCAACAAATGCCAACATTTTCAGTTGGCACAGAGTTTCAACCTTCCAGCCGAACTTTATTATTTGCGCAGTCTCAAAGTTCAGGCTAGGTCTCGAACAGGTCGCCTGAGGAAAATTCTGAACAGATTTCACTATCAAAACGGTTGTAATTTATTGTTTATGTGTCCTTGAAAGATGTGAAGGCAAAAGGTGACCAAGACAGTTTTCTGGTTTACATATACACACGAACGCTCACACGCACACACACACATGCACACAAATACACACGCACACACATACATGTATAAATACACTCACGTACAGACACACATTTTATACCTATGCGTGCACAGACTCCCAAACACACATACACACATACACACACATACATACGCACACACAAATTATTATACTTAAAAGCACCTACATATCATTATACTTACGTGCGTGCATACACACACAAACACACATGTACACGCATACAGGCACACGTTTTATACTTAAATGCATACACAGACACCCAAGCACACATACACACATCTACACATAGGCCTACACATGCACATACATACACACACAAACATGCACACTCGTACTATACTTAAAAGCACATGCATATAATTATATTTACATGCACACACACACACACACACACATACATACACACACAAACACATTATACTGACATGCTTAAAAAGACACGCACAAACACACATACGCACATGTACAAACACAAAAGCAAACACGCATATTTTCACTAACATGCATAAACACACAAACACACACACACACACACACA
>NW_004798064.1:22419-24046 GCF_000002075.1 Aplysia californica | reverse complement strand
TCTCTCTCTCTCTCTCTCTCTCCCTCTCTCTCTCCCTGCCCCTCTATTATTCACTTTTCATCTCTCTCTCTTTTTCTCCATGTATGTTAATATGTATGTATGTATGTATGTATGTGTGTGTGTGTGTGTGTGTGTGTGTGTGTGTGTGTATGTGTGTGTGTGTGTGTGTGTGTGTGTGTGTTATTAAAAGAGGGGTTGCTGTAAGAGTAAAATAGGAATCAGACTAGGATGCTTCTTTCGGCAGGCTTCTATAACCTATACAGTTAAAATGTTCTTAGAAATATAGAAGAAAGTCTAGGACTTATAAATGCATGGAGAAAATATTAATAACGATGATTGCAGATTCAGAAAAAAGACATTCAATGCGTCTGGGAACAGTTTTGACAGCGAGTGGAAGTAAAGGGTTATTGTTGGACGTAGAAGAAATGCAAAGGATGGTATTGTCTTGAAGAGCAGTAAATTATATTTGTAATCCCGTTGGCAAAAGTGAATAGATCAAACAAGCACAACGGTTCAAATATCCAAGATACGTAATTATATTCGATCCAAATGCTCCACAGAAACAGGACGAAGAATTGCAGTAGCTATAATTATAGTGCGGTCAAAATTCGTGGCGCAACTTATCCTCAAATATCTCTGGTAATGGGTGAATCAATGGCACCCGTACTTTGCACAGCAGTTTGTATCAATTTGTCTTATACGGGGTGCCCACTACAGCTGGATCGGGCCGATCGCCTGACTCGATTGCCTGAAACTGAAAACGAACACGTTTGTTTTTGAGGCGATCGAGTCGGGCGATCGGCCGTCCCAGCCGAAGTGGGCACTACTGAACACTTACACGTTTGTTTTTGAGGTGATCGAGTCGGGCGATCGGCCCGAACGGCCGATCCCGTCCGTAGTGGGCACCCCGTATTAGCTTAATCATATTTTTCCTCAACAATTATGGCCAGATTTAAAAACTTTTCTTTCCAAATATATATTAAATACTACAAATCTCAGTCACGCGGGGAATGATATTGTTCACAGCACTTCCCGTTTCTCACACATACACATGGCCTACGTCACAGCTCACCAATGACACTTTTTAGTGACAAAACTTGTTACAAGAAATTAATTTTATAGTGAACACATTTTTCGCACCAAAGTTTCTCAAAACATGCGTTTAATAAAGTTTGTGTCACGATTAGAAAAGAATGACGAACTTGCTTTTAAAAGCGACATTGCCCCAGCTGTAAACCTTTTAAAATTTGCAGAAACCATCCACTTGGATT
Organism: Aplysia californica; assembly: GCF_000002075.1. Classification (NCBI taxonomy): domain Eukaryota; kingdom Metazoa; phylum Mollusca; class Gastropoda; order Aplysiida; family Aplysiidae; genus Aplysia; species Aplysia californica. The sequence continues at coordinate 22,775 of NW_004798064.1, read as the reverse complement.
TTCATTAGTATTTATTAAGGAATTTTATAGAACACAGGTAACAGGTGTCTTACAAAAATATTGATCTGTAAAAAAACCCTGATACAAGTCATTGTGCAAAAGCTGGAGACTTTATGTTTTATAGACTGTAGTTTCGAAAATATTTGACAAAAAGTTGCGCCATGAATTTTTAACCGCACCGTTTATAAATATATTTTCAATAAAAATGAGTCCAATCCTGAAACAGGAAGGTGCCAGTGACTACCAAAACAAGAGTTCCAAAAGGTTACAAGTTACATGTGGTCAATATGTATATTTTGTTTCCTGTTTTCTTTTGTTTTTACGGTACCATTCTCGTTTCCTTGAAGAGGGTGGGG
>NW_004798064.1:19713-21323 GCF_000002075.1 Aplysia californica | reverse complement strand
TGTGTGTGTGTGTGTGTGCTGGCGTGCGGTTGCGTCTGTTTGTATGCAGGTATGATTTTTAATTGAGGTTACTTGTGTTGTTTCGAGTGTGTTTGTTTGTTACGTTTACGCTTGTTTGATCTTGTGTGTGTAAGTCTTTATTTCGTGTCTTTTTACGTACTGCAATTAATGTTTGTATGTCGTGCTCTGATTTCTTCTCTGACTCCTGTGCATGTGTTTGTGCTCATGTGTCTTTTATATGAATGAACCGTTAAATACTGAAATGGGTTGTATGTTTATTCTAATTAAAGATTATCAACCGGAAGATAACGGGTCTAGTATACATTTGCATGAAATTCGAAGATGGAACATTGGGTTCAGTAGCCAAATGGAAAGACAACCACGACAAACAAGCGTAATGCATTATTTTACGTGGTTATGTCCCCTGTATAACAATTTGGTATCCTGTGAATTGTGTTTCCGAAAGATGGGAACAGAGCAAGTTTCATAATATTTTCTTTGTACCGGTACTTTTATTGTTAATGTATACTTGTCCGGATAAAATACTGATTGAAGGAATATATATGAACTCAAAATCTACATAATCTACATAAAGGTCTAGATACAGTAGCATATATGCTTGCGACATTTCGGTTAATGCCAGCTTTGTATCCAATTGAAAAGTGACGACTCACCGGATTAAAGAGGCAGCGGTGAATATTAGTCAGTTAGTTTAGGGGGTGAGTTTTTTTTTTTTTTTTTTTTTTTTGGGGGGGGGGGTGTATGTGTGTGTGTGTGGGGTGGTGGTGGTGGTGGAGGGATTACATTTTTTAGAAGTTAAACCCTCTTTAGTCTGAATATTCCGTAGGAAGTATATTCTTCCAACAGCGACTACCCAATGCAGCACATTATGCACCATTAAAACAAAGAGTATTACAATCCTCTTTGTCAGATGATTAATCATTCAGCGAACACTCGAACGTGGTAAGCTCCACCAAAGACAAAGACTAGATATATTATTGCTCCGTCACAAAATCTGCTATTTCTCACCCTTGATAAATTGTTTTTGACCTTTGTGCTATTCTCAGTTCTTCGTCGAGTCTCGTATTGTCATTGTTGATTGATTCGACAGGCAAAGTCCTCGGTATATTTCGAGGTTGTTGTTGTTGCTGTTGTTGTTATTGTTGTTGTTTTTCCATAATTTTCAAGTCCGTAGGCTGTTATGGGTAAATGTTTTTATCCAGCCGCTCAGTTCAGAGGTCATTAACTCACTGAGTATGCCCATGCTGATCTTTCTGTTTTGAGACATAACTTCGTTTTTCAAACATATTTTTCGATTTCTTTTATCTTTTTCTGAAAGTTTAAAAGGCGTGCAACAACATGCACTCTGTGAAATATTATGTAAACTCGTATATCTCATTCAAGTATGATGGTTCACAATGTGTTAAAGAAATATTGCCTTTCTTCTGCTGCTAATCGGACATAATACTATGTATCCACTACGTCTTTCAAGAGTTAACTAGCCATAAGTTTGATGTTTATTTGGGTCTATATATTGATATATGTGTGTGTGTGTGTGTTTGTATTTGTGTGTGTGTGTGTGTGTGAGTGTGTGTGTGTGTGTGTGTGTG
>NW_004798064.1:13969-15117 GCF_000002075.1 Aplysia californica | reverse complement strand
CGGGGGTGGGGGGGGGAGATATCTAATTTGTAGAAACGTGTTCAACCACGCACTGTGTTCTGTTTTTTTGTGGAACAAATGTCCCGCACCGCCAATCTATAATGGATGTGGAAATTGGAGATCAAATCAATAAGTAGCTGAAGACAGATTCTTTGGTCGCCACCTCTGCTGAGGAAGGCCTTTTGTGCAAACGTACAAAACCGGAGAGCAAGAAACGAGCGGGTTAAAGCGCAGCCAGTGTTGCATGAACACATTTCTTCTATTATCTAGTATAACGGGACACTACTATGATCAGCCACCGTGGCATTAAATAAGCGCACCCGTGGGTTCTTGAACGCCCTTTGAAACCAAAGATTGACTCACATCGCTTTGATGCCAATGTCGCGTTAATATGATCATGACAAGACCTGCTGGGCAGATCGCTCTGTCCAAATAACTATCTGATTTGATTTGGTTAGAATTGGTTCTGGTTGTTTTGTTCTTTTGGTTTTTTTTTGTTTTGTTTTGTTTTGATTTTTGGGATTGACATTTTTTTAAATTAATTTTTTTTTCTTTTTTTTGGGGGGGGGGGGGGGGGCTTGGTTTGATATATTTTATATTGTTTTTGGGTTTGGTCGATTAGGTTTTGGATATGATATTTTTGCTGCTGATTTTTATGGTTTGGTCTGTGGCAGGTTGGCTTAGTTTAATCGGCCCTGTTTGTTCCTGGATGTTATTTTCATTAACCACATTTTGATTGGTTTAGTTGGGTTTTTTTAATTGCTGACCACGGGAAAATAAAAATATGTGAGCTATAGCAACCCAGGTCATATGAGCGCGCCGGAAACATTAAACATTTTCAGTTGGTAGGAAATTTTGAAATTTTGCTAGGGTGGCGGTCGAAGCGTACTCTTGTTGATTTTAGACCACTAAGGGATCTTTAACGAGCGCAACTTAACCCGGGTTTGAATGTTTCTCTCTCTCATTCACTCTCTTTCCCTCCCCCCTCCTCTCTCTCTCTCTCTCTCTCTCTATCTCTCTCTCTCTCTCTCTCTCTCTTTTCTCTCTCTTCCTGTCTCTCTCTGTGTCCCTCCCCCTCTCTCTCTCTCTTCCTCTCTCTCTCTCATTTTGTTCTGTCTGTCTCTCTGTCTCTCTCTCTCTCTGTCTCT
>NW_004798064.1:12640-13689 GCF_000002075.1 Aplysia californica | reverse complement strand
TGTGTGTGTGTGTGTGTTACTTTTTCACTTCTTCTCACACAACTCCCAGATCCACTTACATTCTTACATACTACAAAAACCAAAATCTACTGTTAAGTAGTCGAGTCTTTTTAAAAAAATTCTTTGAGTCCTTTGTTTCATTAAACAAATGAAATCCGATATGTGCGTTTGACTCCGAGATTACTTATTGCTCTTCTCTATTGAACCGTGTCGGTTGCTGTGCTTTTTTATTGGAAGGGGGAGTGGAGAGTTTGTTTCCTGTTGTTTTTTGTTGTTTTTTAGGGGGGGGGGTGCTTATGGGTTTGGTTTTTCTTTTCTGTCTTTCTTTTTTTTCTTTCTGTCCTTCTTTCTTTCTGTCTATCTGTCTATCTGTCTATCTTTCTTTCTTTCTTTCTTTTTCTTTTCTGACCTCAGGTAATACGTCTTGACACTTGGACAGTCGATGTGTATTCTTGGGTAATGTGTGTCCTCCTAACTGCGTTTATTTGTTTATGTGTATGTATTATGCTTATTCATAATTACAACAAGAATGCTTTGAAAGACTTACTGTACTCTTCTAGGGATGCCATAGACGAAGTCTTCTCATCTAGGTTTATTCTAGGCCGTTTGAAGGACGCCTCCCTCCCCCCTTTCACCCGTTCCCTTTCTCTAGCCCCAACCCAATTAAAAACAGTAGGTTTTAAAATCTAACTAACTCCAAATAAGAAAAGTACCTTAAAACAAACACAAAACTCAAAATCGAAGACAAAAAAACAAAAGGATAACCAAATAAGACCAACAAAACAAAAAAGAGAAAACGCAAGCAAGCAGAAATTCTTCAGAAAAAAGAAGTTGAGATTTAAAAGAAAAAAAGAAAATCGAACAAATAAATAAATTCCCAGACAAAAACGATAAGTTCTGGAATTCTACCGGAAACATTTTTCTTTAGACTGGTTTTGTTATGTTTTTATTTGTTTTGTTTTTGTTTTTGTGGTTTTTTGAGTGGGGGAGAGGAGTGGGTTTTTACGGGGTGGGGGGGGGGGGGGGGGGGGGGCGATAGGTTTCTGTGA
>NW_004798064.1:8440-9928 GCF_000002075.1 Aplysia californica | reverse complement strand
GAGAGAGAGAGAGAGAGAGAGAGAGAGAGAGAGGGAGGGAGAGAGAGAGAGAGATTTTAAAGAAATTCCACCATGGTGAACGATAATTTCGTGACCTAATTTGAAAAGAACTACGTGGTAAACATTGAGTTTAATGTTACAAAGGGTTCACTCCCATGCTGCATTCATTGTCCAAGCCAAGAATAAGAGACAGTTCGGGCCTGACATATTATTTTGCTTACATAATTTGTATGCAGACACATACAGACATACGTTGACAGACAAACGCACACTTACACACACCGTTAACGTCTTAATATATATTATGAACACACACAGACAGATAGACAAACAGACAGACACACACACACACACACACACACACACACACACACACACACACACACACACACACACACACACACAGCGCGCGCGCGCGCGCGCGAGTAAAGGAAGTGACGGAAACAAGTTTTGTTTTAAGATTATAATATTTTATTAACCCTCTATTAATTGTATTAGTCTTTTCGTTGCTGGTGGAGATTATGAGGCTTCCGCATGCCATTAACCCTTGCCCATCCAGGTCTGCTTCCAGCAATCTTTCCCAGGAGCCCAATAGAACAATTGCAATGAGGGGCCTATTTTTATAGGGGTTTTTTTTGTTTTGCATTTCTTTTCATTTCTTCTTTTTTTTCCTGACAGAGTTCTTTTTGTTCATAATATCTGTGCTACATTTCGGAAAAAGAAATGGGCAAAGCCTATGATACATCTGTGGCAACCAAACGGAGCCAGTGTTGCGCTGACTAAAGGTGAAGTAGAACATAGTAATGTCGATCAGTCACACAAACACTTCTAAGAGTGGGAGTGAAAATAATTATTCTGATGCCGGTGTCAAATCTTAAATTTTCTAATGAAGGCACTGCTTGCGTCGTTTTGTGAGCGAGTGCGTCGGGGGGTTGGGGAGGGGATGGTCTGTGTGCGTATTTGTGTGCACATAAATTGGAAAGGAGCTGCGGGGGTGGGGGGGATGTTTGTCAGTCAGTTGAGTTTTTAAAGATTTCTAATACGTTTTAATGGCGACGGCATGTCTGATACTTATTTGACTTGCCTGATCCCAGAATTTTATTTGTAAAGCGTATGTGTTTTTCTTGGTCACTGGCGGATTAGCCAACTCTCCAGGTGTTTGTCAGAAATAACTAGATTTACCCAGCGCTAGCTTCTCGCTCTTTTTTGCTTGTTTTGGGGTCGCTTTTTTCTGTACATGGCCAGACCGCCAGAAGAGGAAGCTAAATTTAGGGTTATGATACAAGGTAAATAGAGGCGTACGTTGTAAGTGGCTTCAAAGGTCAAAGTTATTTTTTTGTGGGGAAGTAACTTCTGACTTGGGGGGATAAAGCACGTCTGATTAATTCCTTAGTTTTCTCAGAGTTCCGGTTTACAAATCAAACAATTGGATGGATGCACACGGTTCTTAAAAGGGTGTTATGGGAAGGGGAAAAAAACCATGATGAG
>NW_004798064.1:5411-6861 GCF_000002075.1 Aplysia californica | reverse complement strand
GGGGGGGGGGGCTTTACGCATTGAAGTTCTTGAAATTACGTCAGAGTCTGTCGGAGGGCACATTTTCAGTACACAGTGGGTTTCCGAACGGTAAAAGTTTTAGAATCTTTGACGGAACTCCGCAAAAGAATCAAACGTATAGTGAGAATGATAAGTTGTGTGTAGCCTCCAGCAGGTAGCCTTAAAGGACGCCCCTCAGCTCTCTACCTTTTATATGCTTTGTTTTTAGCAGTGAGTGAAATTTTGGGATAGACTTCATGTGCCTCCGTTCATCAACTGGTGTTCAGTTCGCTCGTTGTAACTCATACTGTTTCTGGAATGTGAAATGGTATAGGTTCAACGTCCATATCAACACTATTAGTTTTTAAAAAGATGGGACCTCCGAGTTTTACGTCCTTGTTCGAAAGGACTGAGCCAAATAGGAAATATGTAGAGGACCAGGCTGAGGCTCGAACCCACGAACCAAACTGTTTCTGTTTGATAAGATTTAAATGTGTGTTTATGTTCTCATGAATTTTTATTGATCGATGAATGCAACAATTCAAGCAAAGATAGCTGTTGTTTGATTTAAACCCGTGGTCTTTAGATGTCAAGAAAATGAAAGGCAGTGTTCACTGAAATTGATTCAAGAAGGCGGACCAAAGATACTTTGAATAAAAACAGGGAGTAAATATGTCATGATAGTCAGTGATGAAATGGCAGGGACAGAATGCTGTATTTTTCACATCTGTGAGAGGAGGGTTGGGGAGGAGAGAAAATGCGTGAAGAAAGAGGAGGACAACGAGGAGAAAGTAGAAATGGGAGGGGGTGTGTATGATGCAGGAGAGGAGTTCGAAGAGGAATCATTGAGAAAAATATACGAAGGGTGAGGGGAGCCGAGACAGGAAGATGAGAATAGAAAAAAAAGCCACATCAGATACAGAAAAGAAGGGAAATAGAAGGAAGAGGAGATTATGCAAATGTATACATTCGGGTCGACCATATAGGGGATGGCATGGATGTTGTGATATGAGCTCGCTGTGTCCGGCTAGACTGACGATCAAGCTGGTGCAGAAAAATAAGCTGATCTTTACTGCCCCGACCCCTAACCAATAGCTCCCTATTCATTTCCCTTTCTGTTGGGTTTTTTTTTTCATTCTCAATATTCCTGTGCATTGAAGTGTTGCCATTTTGATTTTTAATCTCTGCCTTTTTCTCAGGCTGGGATTGGTACGTTAGTTTAAACAACCTGCTCTTTAGGCATGCAACTGTTCTTCTGGTGTTTCCCAATCACCGTTGACATTGTCCCAGCAGATTTAAGACAGTCTTAGAGCAACCATCCAATACAATAAACCAGTTTGTTTTGAAGACTCTTGAATTTATTCAGAACTAATAAAAGAGAAAGTTAATGAAGAACCCGAGTACACAGAGAAAAGTAAAGAAAAAGTATCGTTCTGTCTCTGTATTGCAG
>NW_004798064.1:2056-5311 GCF_000002075.1 Aplysia californica | reverse complement strand
CACACACACACACACACACACACACACAAACCACAAACCACAAACCTTTCCTCATTCTCTCACTCCAGAGGCAGGAATAACCATTAGGCGCATTACTTCACACAAAGGTTAATCTCTCTCAGTCTTAGTCGCCTCCTTACTGGTGACCGATCAACTTTCATACCGAGATCGATATAACCCACGGAGAAGCTGGGGGAGGAGGGAGGGACGGGGGAGAGGGGGTGGGTGTCTTGAAGACCGTATCCAGTGAAGGGGGCGATGGGCAGGTTGCCCGGGATTATATTGACCTGCTCGTAGTGCTGGGCGGCTAGGTTCCCGATTATTGAAAGTTAGGAATCGTAGGAATCGAGTCTGACCCCAATTACTTACTTTCTAATGATGTGATTTCTTCCGGTGGTTACCTGGTTAGCTCCGAGCATCTTCATGGTTTATTATAACCTTGATTTCGGAACATTATGAAGCATGAACTTTTATTTTTCAAAAACAAATTCTTCCCCCCAAAAAAGAAAGAAGAATTTAATGAATAAAGTAACTGGTAACCGTTGGTTTACAACAACAACAAAAAAAAAAGAATCAGAAGTTTTCTTCCATGGCATTAATTGCGGAAATCGTTTCTGGACTCGATTCCGCGCCCAGCTCTAGTCACGGCAACTGGCAACAGAAGCCTCCAAGTGGGAGGCCTGTCAAGGGAGACAATGGGGTGATCGTGGTTTGATAGATGGCGGGGAGTTTACAGAATATCGGAGCAAAACTTGTCGTTTTGTTCGGTTCTTTCGCAGGCTCTCTTTCTTTGTCTGGGTTTTAAGTTGTATTTTCTGGCATAATTGACGTGAATTCAGAACGAAAATATTTTCGTTTCTATTCTATTTCGTTTGCAAATTTGAAAACTGACAATTGTAGGAATTGGGACCGCCTGTCACTACAAAACTTTATCAAACTTTCAAAGTTTAAGCTTATTTATAAATCCTTACTGAAACTTTATTGTTTAGTGATTTCTGAGAAAGATCTTGTTTTACCATCATTCTTGCGCTTATAATTTTTAGAATATGTTTATTTAATTTTATTTCCCTGTTGACTGGTAGCGAGCGCACTACTATGCAACTTACTTGCTGGCGATTTGACAAAGTTACCACATTTGGATTGTGTATACAATCGAGTCTTTTGCCATTTGATCTTTTTCTTTCACGTGAGTAAATCAAATTTGCATTAACAGTAGGTAATGTAATTGAAAATAACATTTTGGTGCTTCATTAGCCAAGGGTTCGCTGCACAAACATTAAAAATAAAGTTGGCATTTTCCCCCTACCATGTGGCGTTTTTTTTCCTTCTTTGTTGTTTTTGTTTGTTTGTTTGTTATTGTTTTTTGTGTTTTTAAAAAATGAAGCTTGAGTTTTTGTTTATCAAAAACCGAAATAACGTTTGATCATTGTTAAGCGGAAAAGATGGTAGGTTGAAGCACGTATCTGCTATTCTAAAACATTCAAAGTCAGTTTTTCTGTTGACGTTGAAATTCGTGGCAAAAGCAGAAACGTGCGGAGCTTGCCGATGGCTCAGTCTCTCTGATGTTGAGTTAAACCTACGATATGACTTGGGGTTAGGGGGGGGGGGAGTGATCAAATGACATTGCAGTTTTTAATACACGTACACAAAGACCTAAACTTAAAATCGGGAAAAATCCGCTACGTGGTCTGGAGAAAAATGGCATTTTTTTGTTTTTGACGTCGGCTGTGCGAACACTAATTCAAGCGCAAAAATGTTGTTTTTATAACTTGACCTAAGGTACTTAGTACTGCTCACGTTGAAGAAAAAGAGAAAATTCATAAAAGACTAGATATTTTTCGCACAATCAAAATGTGGTACTTTACTTTAAAAGACTGTCAAAGTGGGCCATAGGAATAATTTCAAACCCAAACACTGAAGGCATAGTTCATAGGTCATAGATCTAAACATATCCTCAAAATTACCTTCAATAGGTTCTGGAACCTTAACACAGATGCATTGTGTAAAATAATCCCCAGATATCAGAGGTCCATCTTCAAGAACCAGCCAAAGTAAGCCGATTTGTGATACCGCACAATTCTCAGCGAGTTAGAGGACCTCTGTGTTCGTTTTATGTGTATATCGACCATACATTACAATATCATACTTACACACTTGTACTCTAGACTCAAACAAAAAAGAAATAATCATATAATATAACCATTATAGAATAACGATGTGTACATATTCAATAATACTGGATGTTGCAAATGTCGTTGGCTATCACAAAATTCGTCGAATGTGATTGAGCAAAAGACATTGATAATTCCGTCTATTTTGGTTTAGTGTTTCTTTGTTGCAGTTTAAAGTTTCTGATTAATTAATATGGCGAGACATATGTTCCTCAATGAAGGGGCAAAAACTACCATCGTAGCATAATTCAACCGAATTCGATCGAATACGATCTTGACCTTCCAAAACGAAAGCGTTTGTTTTTCCAGGTCGCGAGTCGAACGATCGAAGGCATAAAGTGTGTACGCGGAATACGGTAATGGAAGGTGTAAATTTAGAAAAGCTATTACTCATAAATAAGTAAGATATCGTCATTACCCATGTCTGTGGGATTCAAGAACATCTCAACACAGCAGCCGCGATATGTGGCAGTCGGCACTTGAAACCGAAATAGGAGGGAATGGCTGTGTGCAATTGAAAACCGTGTACCGGAGAACGTTTCCTATTCTTGTCATATTTGACACAGCTAGGGAGGGATCTATTCGTAGTATACACCGAAGCCACCATTAACTGGCCCAACCCGACCCGTCCGATCCGTTCCGATCCGATCCGATCCGATCCACAATGGACACCCAATATTTTTATCGCAGACCGTTATTATTCTGGCTAATGGTAAAGAGCAACTCAACTCACCAACGCCCTGTCTAATCAAGTGTGAGTCAGTTCATGCTTCGAAGCACAGTATGAACACACATTCAACAGGTGCCTCTTTTCTTTCAGCCTCACCTGCCTGTGTGTGTGTGTATGTGTGTGTGTGTGTGTGTGTGTGTGTGTGTGTGTGTGTGTGTGTCTATGTCTGTGTTTGTGTCTGATTGACAATGGATCCGAGTCCTTCGATGTCTTCCTCACAACATATTCAGATGGGTTCCTACATGGTATCTTGGTTTGTCTGATTGTGTGCATTTTGTTTTGAAGAGTTTTTTCTTCTTCTTTGTTGTTGTTGTTGTTGTTGTTGTTGTTGTTGTTGTTGTTGTTGTTGTTGTT
>NW_004798064.1:0-1484 GCF_000002075.1 Aplysia californica | reverse complement strand
ATCATCATCATCATCATCATCATCATCATCATCATCATCATCATCATCATCATTATCATCATCATTATCATCATCAACATCATCATCATCATCATCATCATCATCATCATCATCATTATCATTATCATCATCATCATCATCGGTGTAAATTGTCTTTTTTGCTGTTGTTGAAAAGAAAACAACCAAAACAAACAAACAAGAAAAGCGATACATTTTTTTCTAACCCTCTCCGTACGTCGTGTTTTACTATCGTATCCATACGACGTATACTGAAAGTTTCAAAGAGATCTTCGTACTAGAAGTATTCTAAAATGTGAAGAATACAACCCCAGGGGTACAAAATGACCCCATGGCGTACGGATAAGGTTACACAATCAACTGTAATTGTAACTACCACATTAACACTTTTAAAAATACCAAACTACTAATGTTTGGCATCAAATCAGGAAACGGGGCCGAAAAAAACCCCCAACCCCAATGTCTTCTATTAACTTGCCTCATGGAGCTTCGTTCTTCCAGTTGGTATTAGTTTGGGCTTTGGTGTTGATGTCCCTGTTATAGTAAGAAACTCAGTTTGTGTGTTTTGAATTTGCGTTTTTTGAGAAGTATTCAAATCTCACCATCCATTCTGCTTGGAGATGGAAACCAAATCTGGACACACTGCCTTACCAATAACCGTACTGTGTTGTGAGGTGAATGTGACAAGAGATGCTGTGCTTGTGTTTGTACAGGAGTACACGATTCCAAAAACACACTCGCACGCGCGCACACACACACACACACACACACACACACACACACACACACACACACACTCATACACACACATACGAATACATATGTACACACACGTGCATTCACGCATGTACACATACACACACCCATACACACGCACACACACACACACGCACACAAAGAGAAACAGACAGACGGACAGACATATAAGGAGGAAAGGAGGGAGTAGAGACAGAGAAAGGAAAAGAGGGGAAAAGGGGAAGGCGACAGAAGGGGAGGAGGTCAGAGATGTAATAAGAGGTTCTCGGTACGATATAGAAACCCGTAAATCAGAAGAACATGATTCCAGAGAGATAAACGGAGGATGCAAAATGAAAGAGAGAGAGAGAGAGAGAGAGAGATGGGTTAGGGGGATGCGATGGACTGATAATGAAAAGAAACACGTGAACCAGTCCATTCAATTGTACCGTACTGTCCCTGTCCTCCCCCCCCCCCCCCCCCAAATCAGAGGTACACATTTTACCTTGGTTTGTTAAATGACTTTTCATGACGCTCCACAATTTTGATTCTCTTCTGTCGCATGTTCTAAATCGGAGGTTCAGCCTAAAGCTCAACTTTGTTTAAATTGTCATTGCACCCATACCAAGATCAGACCAAACGGTCAAAAGACGCGAGCAAGAGCAAGAACATCACCCAGAACCCAACTGATAAAGAACTGCGTAGTCCCCTTCGGAGCTGGGGGGGGGGGG
>NW_004798063.1:345957-347291 GCF_000002075.1 Aplysia californica | reverse complement strand
TCTCTTTCTCTCTCTCTTCTCACAGGTAAACACAAATAAATAAGACATTTGAGACGTGAGTTCGATTCCTACATAAGGAGGTTTTCCTACCGAGTATCTCTGTCTTATTGTCTATTTGTTAGTCGAGTAAAAAGAAGCACATTGACTTAATAGCGGTCATTTGGTGCTGGGAAAAAGTAAGACAGACAGTCTGATAGGAAAGTAAAGAAGTAGGATCTACCAGTGGCGCAATCCAACCAGCCCCTCTTATTCAATGTCCCTACCTCCTTAATTATATAAATGTCATGGATTGTAGCACACAAATCTACTATAATATTTTTTTTTTCGCTGAAATAACTACAAATACTCACACACAGAAGCACAGTTTCGTTTAAGTAACAGTTTTACGGCACTTGAAGCCCACTACAGTCACATAAGTGCTGAAGATAAGAGAGGTGTTACAAGAGAGGAACAAACGCCCCACAAAAAAGAAAGAGGAGGAGGAGAGGTTGAAGAGGACGACAGATGTTTGATAGGAAAGAGCGGGGGCAATTCAAACCACACCAGAGCACCCGCCAACCACCCACGTAGTTATTATGGCTCGACATAAAAAAGCAATTATGAAAACTGATTCGAGCACAATGGCGTACAGCAGTCATCCTCCTAAAGCAGCGTGAGACATCTGCAGAGCGAGAGGAGGGAGAGGAGGGAGGGGGGAGGAGGGAGGGGGGAGAGGAGGAGAGGAGATGAGGTAGAGGGGAGAGGAGGGACAGGAATGTGTGAGTTGAAACCATCAAAACCATCAAAAAAACACAAAGTTCAAGAAGTGCGTTAAAATAAATTAATTGTTATTAGTATCATGTGTGGTATCGTGGTAAAATAAGGCGCTCGTCAAAATGATTAAATCAAAAGGAAAAATAATTTTTTTAGCTTGTTGATTAACTTTTATTTGCTTATTTATTTTGTTGCTGTTGCTGTTTACCTCAACACCTTGTATGTCCAATTAAAGACACTTTTCTGTGTAGATTGTACTGAAAAACGTTGATCACCCCCCACCTCCCCCCCCACCCACCCAAAAACGGGGAAAAACTCACCCCCCCAAAAAAATCCCATTAAAAGATATTAAATATTTTTAAAAAGGCAATTTGCAGTTTTCCAAGGACACTAAAGCTTTGGAAGTCAAAAAAATTCGGCGGCCATTTTCTCGCAAATTTTACTTCTTACACCACGCGACCCTAACCCCTTCAATTGGTAGGCCTAAACGTGCCGGGCAGGCTTTGAAATGACACGAATTGACGAGGAATTGATTCCTCCGTGTTGTAACGCATATATCTAATTAATTAATTATATAAGTA
>NW_004798063.1:339918-342015 GCF_000002075.1 Aplysia californica | reverse complement strand
AGATAGATAGATAGATAGATAGATAGATAGATAGATAGATAGATAGATAGATAGAGAGCACGAGAAAGATAGAACAACGACGGAGAAAGACAAAACAGAACGATATTTCGATAAATAGAGGATAGATAGATGTATAGTAAAACGTTGGAGTTTTGAAAAAAATGTATATAAAGGAAAAATAACCTAAAACAAAACCAAAAAGAATACCACTGTCCATAGACATCGTTCGTTGATTGACACAGCTGACCTTGATGGGGCTTAGGAGTTGGATCTTTTCCGTACAGTGTTTTTGTTTGTATGTTTGTGCGACTTTGTTTGTGTGAATGTTTGTATGTATGTATGTAATGTGTCATTCTACGTGTGTATCTGTCTTTGTGTGAATATGTGTGTGTGTGTGTGTGTGTGTGTGTGTGTGTATGTGTGTGTGTGTATGTGTGTGTGTCTTTGTGTCAGTGTATGTGTCTGCGCAAGAGTGTGAGAGTGTGTGTGAGTGTGTGTGAGTGTGTGTGAGTGTGTGTGAGTGTGTGTGAGTGTGTGTGAGTGTATGTGAGTGTGTGTGTGTGTGAGTGTGTGTGAGTGTATGTGAGAGTGTGTAAATGTGTATGTGTGTGTGAGTGTATGAGAGCGGGTATGGGTGCTTTTGATTGTGTGTGAGTGTATGTATGAGTGTGGGTGTCTTTGAGAGTATGAGTGTGTTTGTGTGAGTATGTGTCTGAGTGAGTGTCTATTCATTAGTGTTTTTGTGTGTGTGTGTTTGTGTGTGTGAATGTGTGTGAGTGTGTATGTGAGTGTCTAATGCATGCATATACTTGACTGTACGCGAGCGTGTGAGTGAGTGAATATGCATGTGTGCGTGTGTCATACGTGTCAGTACCCGTTAACACATTTATTTACATCAACGGGATGTTGTGTGCGCACAACAGTGTGGATTTGTGAGTGTGTCCGGGGTGTGTGACGAACACCTGTCCTAACCAGCACTCCTTCATTGTCATGTCTATTCATGTCACAAATCACAGCTCCGATACCCCTCCCCTCCCCCCTCCCCAACCACACACACACCCTTTCCTTCTCAGATCGCCAGTATCGTACCTGAAGATTAGCACCTAATCCTCCTTATGATCTGATGATCCCCTCAGATCAGACCTCTCAAAACCCTCTGACAAATCACCTCTTTCACCAATTCTGCTGTATCGGTAGTGATACTCGATTACTAATCCATTATCGATACTTTTCCCGATTGACATGGGGACGGAGAAACATAATTTTAAAAAAGGGGAAAGAAGGGAGAAAGAGAGAAAGAGAGAAATACAGATGAGGGTAGGGGCAAAGACTGACAAACAGACAAAGCCAGACATAGCTAGATCGATAGATAGGTTCGATAGATAGGTCGATAGAAAGGTCGATAGATAGATAGATAGATAGATAGATAGATAGATAGATAGATAGATAGATAGATAGATCGATAGATAGATAAAGCATTCCCATGTTCTTTTTTACATTAGACAAACAAACAAAAATCCACGTGATTCGATACCAGTGATTCCCCACAACCCACCACCTCTGACCTTCGATACTCCGTCTGCTGTCCCCTGCCGGGTCGTCTGAAGACAGACAGGTCCTAACTGATAAACCCAGGACCTCAACAACACACACTGACTGACTGGACGTAGTAGAGCCAGCTAAATCTGTGCCAGGATTAGGGATCGTTAACCCGGTCCACCCCTCACTGGTCACTCGTCCGTCCCTCTTCAAAGACAATATGGCGGCACGGGGTGCGAGAACAATGCAATCTTTCAAATCTGGGGACATCCAGCGGCGGTGTGGATCCGGCTAAATCTGGGCACTGCCTGCCTGGTTCTTCTGTTCTGTGCTGCTGTGGTTTTGAGTTGGTTGAGATCAGGCGAAGGTGGATAGATGATAGGTCTTCATACGCACGGCGCGCTCTAGCGGAAGGTCTTGGGGACCAGGGGGATATTAATCTGATCGGATCGGTCAGTGTGGAGATCGATAAGCCTGATCAGTGTGTCTGGTAGATGATCGGGAATGAGTGGAAGGGGAAATGAGTGGAGGGGGAAGGGTGGAGGGGGAAGGGTGGAG
>NW_004798063.1:338587-339754 GCF_000002075.1 Aplysia californica | reverse complement strand
AGGTGGAGGGGAAGGGTGGAGGGGGAAGAGGTGGAGGGGGAAGAGGTGGAGGGGGAAGGGGTGGAGGGGGAATGTTTTTTAAAAGTTTTACTAAGAGTTTTATGGCGCTTGCAACAAAATATTAGGTCATATAAGTGCCGAGGAATAGACGTGTTACAAGAGAGTAACAAACATAAAAAAGGAGGAGAGATAAAGACGACAGGTGTTTGATAGGAAAGAAGGAGCAAACCACCCCAGAGCACCCGTCAACCACCCACTGAAAGGGTGGAGGGGGTATGGGTTGAGGGGGAAGGGTTGGGGGCTAGAAAGGGAGGGGTTGAGGAATGAGTGGAGGTGAGTGTAGAGGAAAGGAGAAGGAGGTGCGTTTGTGGAGGGTAACAGAAGGAAGAGAGGGGAGGGAGACAGAGGAGTGATGTGAAGGTAGGAAGTGAGAAGGAAAAGGTCGTTATACATGTATGTGGAGGAAGCAATTTGGGGAATAGCAGGGAAGAGAGGTATGTGAAAAAAAAGAGAGAGAGTGGGAGAGAGAGACAGTGAGGTGGGAGAAAGAGTGGGCGAAGGGGGTATGGAGAAAGAAAAGAGGGGAGGGAGAAGGAGGAGAAAGTGAGGAAGTCAAAGTGATTTAATTTTTGTAAGAGTTTTACGGCACTTGCAACACAATAAGGTCATATGAGCGCCTGAAGATCAGAGGTGTTACAAGAGAGTAACAAACATAAAAAAAAGAAGGAGCGGAGATAAGGACGATAGATGTTTGATAAAGAAAGAAGAAACAAACCACACCAGAGCACTTGCCAACCATCCACTCAGCTCAGTTCAACTTTGTGTCCTTGAGAAAGACATTTTAACAATAAAAAATAAACAATATATACAGCATTTAAATTTGTATAGCACTAATTCCCGATCAACAGCCAGCTCTATGCGTTTAAAATAAACTTTCCTCACTTCCCCTGTTGGGAATGGTTACCTGACCACAGACAGCGAAAGATCTAGTCAGTAAGTGATTGTTTTAAGGTTTGTGAAATGGCAGCTTACACTGTATACTTCCTAGGAAGTTTAGATTGTTTCAGAATACTGTCAGGTCTTATGGGGTAATAATATAGATTGTAAGACGCATAGAGCTTGTTGTTGAGAGGAAACTTGCGCTGTACAAATGAGAGAGAGAGAGAG
>NW_004798063.1:336268-337266 GCF_000002075.1 Aplysia californica | reverse complement strand
AACAAAACACACAAACAAACACAAAACACACATACAAACACACACACATAACACATTCACACAACACACACCACAAAGGCACACAAAACTTACATAAACACAAAACTCACACTCACAAATACATAGATACACACGAAACACACACACACACACACACACACACACACACACACACACACACACACACACACACACACACACACATGCCCCATAATAGAAAACCCACCAATACAAACACGAATACACACACAATCTCTCCCCCCCCCCTACCCCTCAACACGCAAAATACACAGAATACAGACGAAAAAAACAACGCAACATACAAAACACAAAACACACAAACACACAAACACGCAAACACACATGGTTGCTTTAAAGGAAAAGAGAGCTAACACAGATTTTGGGGGTTTCCAGAAATCTTGACCTACACCAAAAATGGGTATTGCCCTACCTTATAAGAGAAGTTCTGTTTCATTAGTGTGTATATTCTTTGTTTGGTTATAGAGAAAACTCTCCTTGTATTTTAAAGAAACTGAACGAGGAACCAAAACTTTACCTTCGATTTTCTCAAAAACAACATTTAGGGGTGATAGCTCCCTTGTTCGTAAAAGCGATCACATCAACATGCATCATACTGCCCTCATCATAATTATTATTATCTCCGCGGCCTCCCAACCTCCCCACCCCATCTTAGACTTTTAGACACCGCCAAACGAAACGAAACCTCTCCCAGAAACAATTAAATATTGAGCCCCCAGTCGTGAGCATTCTCCCAGCCCCCTCCCCACTGTCGTTAATTGTAGAGGGGGCATCGAGGGGCTTCTCCAAATAAAACCAGATTCAAGGATGGCACAGAAGGGTGTTTCCAGGATTCTCACAGAAGCCTTTCAACGTCTCTGGAGGGCAGTTGTGCTCATGTGTGTGTCCTGCAGATTCGTTTGAACTGATAGAAAGGGGAGGCAGAGGGGAAGGGGGGAGGGAGGGGATGGAGGGGTGGG
>NW_004798063.1:326124-328519 GCF_000002075.1 Aplysia californica | reverse complement strand
ATAGATCTTACCTGGTCGTTGAAAAAGAAAACATGCAAAACCAAAAGGTCAACGTAAAAATAACTCCTCCAAGCCACAAGAACGAACTGTTCGCGGATTAATTTAATTAAGTACGAGTTTTGCGGCGCTTGAAACACAAATAGGTCATGTAAGTGCCGAAAATTGCAGATGTTCGCAGAGAAGAACGAGCAACGAAACAAAGGAGGAGAGAAAAAGACACTGGACATTTGATAGAAAAGAAAAAACAGGCCACACCAGAGCTCACGCCAACAACCCACCAATAGATATCTAACATGAAAAACCACACCAGAACACTTGCCAACCACCCACACGCGAGCTCTGAGTCGAAAGAGAACAAAAGCGTGAAAAAAAATTATATTCGAAAGCAAAAGGTCAGAGTTGTAAAAATAACTCTTCGAAGACACAAGAACGACCTCTCCGTGTATCAACAGTGTGTGGCTTGCAAACCGACCCAGCCGGCCCCCGTAAGCTTCTCTCTGGATTATTTCACAACCAACATGAATTATGACAAAACTTTTCTTTTGTTCTTTTTAGTAAGAGTTTTACGGCATTTGCAACATAACAAGGTCATATAATTGAAGAAGATTAGAGGTGTTACTAGAGAGTAACAAACACAAAAAAAGGAGGGCAGATAGAGACAATAGATGTTTGATAGGAAAGAAGAAGCAAACCACACCAGCGCACCCGCCAACCACCCACCAAAACTTTTTGTTTTGCTCGCAGTATCATAATAATGTAATATTAACACAAAATAAAACAAGGGGTACGTCTTTGAAGATCGGGCCCTAAATCCAACACCGCCGGCCCATGTATGAACAAAAGATCATAGAAGCGACGGAAGAGCAGACACAACACTGAACTATTTATTATCTTGCACACTTGAGCTTTAAGTTTAAGTTTTAGTACGAGTTTTACGGTGCTTGCAACACAAATAGGTCATGTTTGTTCCGAAGATTAGAGGGTGTTACAAAAAATATATAATATGAAAAAACATAAGTCAGCGTTATAAAAATAATTTCTCGACGTGTATCAAAATTGCGTGAATTATGACAAAACTTTTCGTTTGGCTCGCAACATCATGCTAATGTAATAATACAACAACAACACCAATACAAAGTAAAAAAGTGGAAAGCCTTAGAAGTTAGGGCCCTAAATTCCACACTGCGGACCCTACCGCCGAGATGAATTCCCGCAACCTCAGAATTACAAAGTTCTATCTGACATTTTTTTGTCGCTTTGAGTTACTAAGACCATTTGGTCAGAAAACAAATGCTCTCTCCGCTCTATTAAAATCGTAAGAATAGATCTACTTGGGGTCGTTATCAAGATACTCAAAGAACTGCATTCGAAAAATCTCGATACATTGTAAAACTCTGTTTTAAACGTCAAACTTCTTAAAATAGGTACTGAACATAGAACTTTGTAATACTGAGATAGCAATTTCTATCAATAACAGACCAAGGAGTGACGGAAGAACAATCACAAAACGCTTTTCCTTATCTTGCAAACATAATACGCTCTAAGTTTTAGTTTTGATACGAGTTTTACGGCGCGTTTTACACAAGTAGGTCATGTAAATGCCGAAGGTTAGAGGGTGTTACAAGAGAGTGACAAACACAAGAAAGAAGGAGAAGAGATAATGGATGATAGATGTTTAACAGGGAACAAACCACACCAGAACACCCACACGTGAGCTGTGACTGAGCCGTAAAATAACAACAAAAAAACAAAAAACAAAAAAACAAAAACAAAAACCCCATACGAACCCAAAAAGTATATGCAAAAACAAAAGGTCAGCGCTGTAAAAATAACTCCTCGAAGACACAAGAACGTACTGTGTGTGTATCAACATTGCGCGAATTATGACAAAACTTTTCGTTTGGCTCGCAGCATCATAATAATGTAATAATAATACAAAATAAAAAAGTGGGACGTCTTTGAAGTTGGGGCCCTAAACCCAACACTGCGGGCCCTACCGCCGAGATGGATTCCCGCAAATGGAACATAGACATTTGTATCAACAACAGATCATAGGAGCGACGGAAGAGCATTTCGGGGAGGTCCCCAAAGATGTTTACACCGCGCTACCCCAAGGCAGCGGAACTTGACTCACACGAAGAGAAGGGGTGAACCGGTGCGCCTGTATGCTACCAATGAGCTGGGTAAACAGGCGCTGGGATAAGTGAGGGGAAATTTGCTCACAGAGTCTGTGGGTTGTTGGTGATTTGTGGCGGGGAGACAAGAGTGAGTGAGTGTGTGTTAGTGTGAGGGACAAAAAACAATGAGTGATCGTGTTAGAGGAGGTGGGAGAGGTGGAGAGAGAGAGAGAGAGAGAGAGAGAGAGAGAGAGAGAGAGAGAAGATAGATAGATAGA
>NW_004798063.1:322658-325277 GCF_000002075.1 Aplysia californica | reverse complement strand
ACAACCAGTTTTCCTTAGAAAATCCATTCTTTTTCTAGGCGACACTCATATCAAAGACGACGTCATAAGAATAAATAATATCCATTGAAGTATTCGTTTTTGTACAAATATTAATATCGTTTTGTCTTTGCGTCATGATTCCAAGCCTTCGACTCGTGAACACGAACGTTTAATGCTGTTTCTCTGGACATTGAGCCTCTGAACCACATCTCGATGTGTATTTCCAGCTTTGAGTGTTCCTAAACCATCTATCATTTTCCAACAGACTTGGTATGTTTTGAGAGCAGATAAATCGATGTGTGTTTTTCAGCACAAACAGACTTTAAGGAAGTGAATCATACACTCAATTTCTAAATACGCGAACAATAGTCGCATTATGAGGCAGCGTAATGAATTGAAAACCACAGAGATCAGAGATCTTCCTTGACAAGCACACATTCTTGCTGAAACAAGATCTAGTGCAACTTATGAAAACAACTCACTTCAGTCCCTGTGCAAATTTTGACGACTGTTGACGTACTATCTATTTAGCTGTGGCCATTTAAAGTATCCAATTTTTTTTCTTCGAGTATATAATGATAATATATACTTACACACATACATATAGAGGGATTGAGAAGTTGTGTAAGTGTGTGTGTGTGTGTGTGTGTGTGTGTGTGTGTGTGTGTGTGAGAGAGAGAGAGAGGGAGAGGGAGAGGGAGCGATAAATCACGATGAGATGAGCCCCGTTCTTGCGGTGATGTGTACTGAGTTGTTGACCTTTAGGAATTGTCTTTTTGTTGAGTAACTTTTGTTCAGCAATACTTTTGTGTAGATACATCGTATTTGGATGCGGTGTTTTAAAAATGACTACGTGTATTTTGTTATCAACACACTTGAGTTCATCAAAGACAGAGGCGCGGGTGGTTGGGGTGCACCACTTGTAGGTCCTACTTCTTTAATTTCCCTTTGTTTATCTTACCTTTTCCCCAACACTAAATGGTTATTTCTGGGTTTATGTGCTTCTCTTTACTCAAACAAACAAACAAACAAATAAACAAGCACAAGACAGTTGTAATATTACAGTAGGGAAAAGGGCGCTCAACTTATACAATTTAAAAAAAAGTGAAACTCAAAGCCTTCAAGCCATATTCAGTCAGGCGAACAATTATTGGTTGTATATCCTGAGAACATCTAACACAGTCTTAGGCTAAACATAAACGAACTTGTTGCCAAGAAAAGATGCCTAACACTCAGGTCTGACATATTGACGTAAGAGTGAACATTGGTATGCCTTGATTGATTTATAGTTAGAACATGTTTCTGTTTTAATTCATATTATTATTTAAAATGATTAGTTTTTCATTGTTTAATGAGTTATTTTTTTTAGAATGTAGATCTAGATGTTCAAATAACTTTTAACAGTGGTAGAGTTTTTTTCTTTTTAAAAAGGAGAAGGGGAGAGAGGAGAGCAGTGTCCACGATTCTATAGCACTGTTAAATTATTTGAGCGTGTGTGTGGAGGGAGTGGGGGTGGGGGTGGGGTGGATGAGGGTTTGGGGAGGATGGAGGAGAGTTGAGGGTATTTTAGAGGGGGGAGGGGGCGATGGTTGTCAACACACTTTCAGACAAGTTGAAGTAAAAGAACATTGCCCTCATAAATTTTTAGTTTTAGTAGAGATTTTACGGCGCTCGCAACTGCATAAGGTCTTATGAGCGCCAGAAGATTAGAGATTGTTTCAAGAGAGTAACAAACAAAAAAAGAAAAGAAGAAGGGGAGATAAGGATGATAGATGTTTCTAGGGAAAGAAGAAGCAAACCACACCAGAGCACCCCACAACCACCCACCCTCCTAAATTCTAACTAAACAATCTCCCTTATACACACACACATAAACAAATAATATATGTCGACCTATGATAAGTCAGGCTCTCCCAAGAAGTTCCCCCTGTCTGCCTCAGAGAGCTGCTGGCCTTTCAGTGGCGTTGTCTGGTCGCCTGTGGGTGTTGTGAGCGGGTCGGGGAGGGGTGGGGCCGGGGTGGGGCCGGGTGACACAGAGTACAGCGGCCTTTCCACACACCCGGGACGGGGCTGGGGCCAATTTGGGATGATCTCCCCCCGTCAAAGAGCGGCCACGGGGAGGGGTACTGGAACCCAAATGCCTCGTGGACGTGGGAAACGTGCGTGTGTGTGCCGGAGAGATGGGTGGAAGACCATACGATCGACCTACCACATTCCTTGTTTTTGTTACAGTTTTAGTTTCTACTTTTTATAAGAGTTTTACGGCACTTGCAACACAATCATGTCATATAGGTCCCGAAGATTAGAACTGTTACACGAGAGTATTAAACACAAAAAAGAAGGAGGGGAGATAAAGATGACAGATGTTTGATAGGAAAAAAGAAGCAAACCTCACAAGAGCACCCGCCCCTCCCACCACGTTTTAGTATCCAGTTTTTGTAAGAATTTTAAGGCACTTGCAACCAGGGGCGTGGCGTCACTTCAACAGAAGGTGGCGCCAAGAACAAATTTGTGCACAAAAAATAGTATTGCCTACGTATTACAGGCCTAGAACTGTAGACCTACTATACGCCTCTTCGTTTCATTTTAATACTGATACAGGGACACCTACTTCCACGC
>NW_004798063.1:317500-319078 GCF_000002075.1 Aplysia californica | reverse complement strand
CAAGTTGCTGTATAAGTGCCAAAAATTAGAGGTGTAAAAAGAGAGTAACAAGCGTTAAAACGGAGGAGGAGAGATAATAAGAACGATAGATGTTTGATAGGAAAGAAGTAAACGCAGTTGGTATGTGATTAGCTGATGGTCTAATGACGAGTATCTCTCCGGGTTTTTTCTTCTTTGTATGTTACTCTCTAGTAACACCTAATATCTATCTGATCTTCGGCACTTAGAATATGACCTGGTCGTGTTGTTGCGCGTGCAGTAAAACTCTTACTAAAGCTAAAACTCTCTTACTAAAGCTAAAACTAAACCTCTCCAGTATTGTTTTAGCTATTTTTTAAAAAACACATTAGAGTGTAGATATTTTCTCTTGCGCGTGTTCTCGGATAGCGTAATTTCATTTTTTTTTCTTTCCCTCTTTTTTGTTCCCATAGGGGCAATGACCTTTCTATGTTCTGCTTTCCAGCTTTGCTTGCATCTATCTATCTATCTATCTATCTATCTATCTATCTATCTATCTATCTATCTATCTCCTGGGAGATGTCTAATTTCCCCTTCCCTCCTTCCTTCTTTCATTCCTTCCTTCCTTCCTTCCTCCCTTCCTTCCTTCCTTCCTTCCTTCCTTGTTTTCCTCCTTCCCTCTACACAATATAGTGCCCCAAGCTCTTACCTCTATTCCAGCCTATCAATCCCCTTCTCTTCTTTCATCTTCTCTCATCTCCTACCATCCCTGATCTATTGATCATTTGTAATATCTATTTCGTGGAAGATTTCTAGTTCCTCCCTTTCCTCCTTCCCTCAACACAATTTCGTGCCCACAGTTCCCTCCTCTTTATCCCCTCCTCTCATCTCCTCCCTTGCCCCCCTCTCCTCACCCCTCCTCCCACTCCCAATCACAAAACAAACACGGAAGAAATCGTCGAAATCGTCCCCACTTATCCATGCAAGACACACGATCCGCTGATCTCTCCCGTGAATCCCACTGTCTCAAATCGCCATCTTTCCCCGTGATCCATCACTTAGCGATTTCCTGGCCTCCCGTTGGTCGGCTGGGCTCACATGACCCCTCCCTCGGCTCGGCGGACAGCTCGTGAACGTCCCACGGGGAGGCTGGGGGGAGTTAGGAGATAATTGTAGAGGAGGATGCGCTAGCGAGGAGCGTCGCTTGCCCCAACGGTGAGCCACACGAGGGAGGGAAAGAGGGAGGGATGAGGAGGCTGGACAGATTGAGGATTCTCTGATTGATCGAGGCCACGGGAACACTCCTGCCGACCTGGCCCGTGAGGATGGGAGGAGGAGGGAGAGGAGATGGAGGAGGAGGAGGAAGAACAGGAGGGCGTGTGCGGACGAAAGTGGGATATTGTGGGTATGCGGGAGTAATGCTGGTGGTGTGTTTTTGTGTTAGAAAGAGTTTTTGCGGCACTTGCAAAACAAACTAGGTCACGTAAGCACCGAAGATTTATTTTAGTTTTAGTAAGCCACTTGCTGCACAAAAAGGCCATATAAGTGTTGAACATTTGTTTTAGTTTTGGTAAGATCTTTTTCAGCACTTGCAACACAAATAAGTATTGCAGATTTGTT
>NW_004798063.1:312895-313895 GCF_000002075.1 Aplysia californica | reverse complement strand
CACCACAACCACCGCCACCACCACAACCACCTGCAACAACCCCCACCACCACCACAACCACATCACCACATTACTTCAAAAGTCTTCAAGTACACCACACATGAGGACCATCCATCCATCCATCCATCCATCCATCCATCCATCCATCCATCCATCCATGCTATATACGGCTCTAATATTGCCCGCTAAAAACAGCAACCTCCTCCCAAGTGCTCTCCGTCTTTTATGAATATCCTGCTCTGATTGAATTCATCCTGTCCGGATTTGCTGCTGTGAACGACACCGGCTAGCACGTATAGTGGACGGCTGATGGCTAGAGTGATGGGTCGCTTCCCGCCTTGAAAAGGTCATCACCTCCGCCTACAATATCCTTTGGTTTCAAGTGGAGGTATACATTATGATGATGGTGCTCGAGAGAGATTGTGGGATCACGTGATAGGGCATGCTGATCTGGCCATGGGAGACATACACACACATACTGCGGGCACCGAATCGCCTTTTGCCGCCAATACGTTAAAGGTCAAGGCCGTATTATATTATATTACAGTTGAACCTGCTCTTGTTTTGTATACGTTTTACGGCACATTTGCAACACAATAGGGTCATATAAGTGTTGAAGATTAGAGGTGTTACAAGAGAGTAACAAACACGACAAGAAGGAAGAAGGAAGAGAGGATAAGGATGGTAAATGTTTGATAGGAAAGAAGAAACAAACCACACCAGAGCATCCGCCAACCCCCGACTGATACGAGGGACCAACAAGATTTCTATTAAAATAAATCTCTAAGAAGTATTCAATAATATTGAGAATTTACCGTTTTCGTATTTGTTACTCTCTTGTAATGCCTCTCTAATGTTTGGCACTTATGTGACCTTATTGTGTTACAGTCGAACCTGATCTTACGGCCACCTGTATAAGTGAGGCAGCGTGGTGGAATCAGGCTCTCGTCAAAATAATCAAAGTGAAGAAACTGGCATTTTTCCATAGATTTGTGAATTT